>NC_067482.1:45282617-45565117 GCF_947179515.1 Apodemus sylvaticus | reverse complement strand
GATGCAGAAGTGGGGTGAGGAAGAGGAGGCCCGGCGCCTGAGCAGTCACCTCTTTGTGTCTTATCAAGCTGTCAGGATGAGTGACTGCCCTGTTTCACATATACAAAGTCCTCAGCCCGGAGGACAACTCTCAGGGTTTTCATTGTCCTTGGAAAGCAAAATTAGAAGAGAGAGACAAACCAACGAGAGAGATCAGGTGAGGGTGTGGCCTATGGCTCCTGACTAACGCTGCTGCCCATGACTCCTTGCTCTACGGTAGAGGATGACAAACTGAGAAAGAGTGGGCATGCTTGAGTACCTGATCTTGAGGATCACCAAAGCAAAAACAAAACAAGAAAACCCACCACACAGCAGAGCGCCTGCAGTCCCAGCTGCTCAGGAGGCTGAGGCTCCTCCTGATGAACCTCCTCCTGAATCCTTGAGAAGGACTGCATAAACCTTAAGAGTCTGAGGCCACGCCAGGCAGTGGCAGCATACGCTTATAATCCCAGCATTTGAGAGGCAGAGGCAGGGGAGTCTCTGTGAGTTTGAGGCCAGCCTCATCTACAAAGTGAGTTCCAGGACAGCCCAGGCTACACAGAGAAACCTCAAACACACAAACAGACAGACAAACAAGCAAACAACAAAAGTCTAAGGCCAGCCAGGCAACATAGACCATCTCTGCTAAAACAGCAACCAAACAACACAAATAACAAAACAAACACGGCTCTGTCTCCTCTCGCAGGAGAAATGACACTGAAGTAAGAGAACAGCGCGCATGACTGCTTAATTGGGGTTTTATTTGTTTGTTTGCTTTTCTCTAAAGAAATTTAGAGGCTTGAAAAAAATGGTTTACAGACATCTTGAGTTCTGTTCCCAGGACCCGCATCAGGTGCCTCACAACCCCCTCACCCTCACTTCCAGCATCCTTGGATACCTATACATGCAAGCTGCATACTCACATAGATAATTAATTAATTAAAATTAAATACATTTGGGGCTGGAGAGATGGCTCAGTGGTTAAGAGCACTGACTGCTCTTCCGAAGGTCCTGAGTTCAAATCCCAGCAACCACATGGTGGCTCACAACCATCTGTAATGAGATCTGATGCCATCTTCTGGTGTGTCTGAAGACAGCTACAGTGCACTTACATATAATAAATAAATAAATCTTTAAAAAAATTAAATACATTTGAAAATATTTACAAAGAGTAAAGCTTACGGTGGACCTAATGATAGTGGTGTTAACTTCTGTCAATTTGTCATTTATGTAGGAAACACCAAAGCCATAAAATAGTATATTCAATATGTCACGTATAATACACATGGTACAGAGATGGGTCAATGATCCAAGCTTGTTAATTTAGCCTCAACTGAATTGTAACATCTCTAAGCTTCCCTACTCTATTACAAGGTGATATACAGATAATCAATATAAGCCCCCCACACACACACACACAACATTGAAACCATTTGATGCCTCCAAGTTCTAAGTCTCCCCTCCAGCTGAACAAGTTAGCTCACTGGGCTCACTGGGCACACAGAGAACAGACCCTGAACCCTCTTGGGCCACACACACTGTTTGCTCAATCTGTAAACATGTAATTATTTAACTTGCCTTCTAAAATAACACCACGCCTTGGATATGATGCAAACCCAGCATTACAAGATAAGCTCTGTCTCAAGTTTCTGCTCATTAACAGCGCCTGAAGTATTTGCTCATAGGCTCGGGGCTGAGACAGAAGTAAACAGTCAGGCCAGCACGACAGGGATGCCCGGGTTCCAAAACCCACTTTCTTAGCTTGTGAAAGCAATGAATGAAGCTCAGCGGGACTCCTGGGCGAATGGCTTCATCCCAACCACACTGGCCAAAAGACACCGATGGCCACCTCCCTGACTCCAATACCCAGATCATTCCCCCTGGCCCTGGTATCTGAGGCAAGCCTGGGCAGCCTGTGCAGCAGGGCCTCTTTTCCTGCCTGCATGTCTTTTGCCTGCATCCTGTTCAATGACATCAACCTGCTTTCTCCTCCATTGGTACTGCTCTCCAAGGGGCCTTCACGGGGAGAGGGGGGTGGCCCCCGGCGTTGACCTGGCTAGAGTTTTTGAACTTTAAAACTGCAAAAGTCCCTCTTTGTGTGTGTGTGTGTGTGTGTGTGTGTGTGTGTCTCCTTCTCTAATTAAACAAAACACAGTGTCCTGGACAGGAGCCTCTGGTACAACTTTGTACTTTGGTACCATTTGATTTAGGGTATCTCACCTCCTCCCCCACTATCTCAAATATACTCAGTTCCAGGTGATACAACTGAGTGGTCAGGAGCAAAACCCAGAGAACCAGAGGAGAGACCTGGACCCCTGGGATTTACTTTCTTTCCTTGCATTTGACAGACAGACAGATGGGCAGGTGGGTGGCTGGACTGATGGAAGAATGCTTTGCTGAGGTGTTTAGACCAGTGCCTGGAGGGGTAAATCCCATTGTATGTGACATTAGATGTTGGTTCGCATCTGCTTCAAGGTTTGGGAGACTATAAGGAGATGGGGGCTCTCTCTGTGATAATCAGAGAAGGTATGCCTCAGTGGCTGCAGATATACTGCGCTGGCCAGTTGTCCCCTTAAAGAACGTGACCTGATGTAACCAGTTCTTCCTGTTTTCAAATGGCAAAATCCTAATCTCTAGATTGAAAAAAAAAAAAAAGAATTTATTTGTATTGAATTTTTGCGTGTATGCATGTGAATGCCCTCAGAGGTTGGATCCCTTGAGGCTAGAGTTACAGGCAGTTGTGAGTTGCCTGTGGTTGGTGCAAGGACCCAGCCTCTCCAGTCCTCGGCAGAAATAGCACTTTTAACCCCATCTCTCTAGCCTCCTGATCTTGAGACTTTAAATAGTTGGTTTCCATCTTAAAATGTTAGTATTAAGAGCTGGGAAACTTGTCCTGTAAAGTGCTTGCTGTGTAAGCATATTCTGACACACATATACACACACACCGATATCCATATCAAAAGCTAGTACCATAGTATCTGTAAGTCCCTTGCTGGGGAGTCAGAGATGGCTCCCTGGTGCTGTCTGGCCAACCATCCTAGCCTAAGCGTAAGTCTCTGAGAAATTATACCCAAGACTGACCTCTGGTCTCCATAGACAAACATACACAGAATATTAGTGCTACAGCCAAAGAAGGTACATCTAAAGGCAAACAGAGCCCTTTAGTCTCCTACTGTGTGGCCTCTAGCATATCTGGATCTAGAATATCAGTATAACTACTTTTTGGTTTATTGTTTATGATTGTTCCTCAGTGAACAACCCATACTGGTTGTTTTATGTCAACCTGACACAAGCTAAAGTCATCTGAAAGGAAGGAACTTCATAAGATGAACTGAAAGAATAGAAAATACAGCCTAACTCCAGCCTTCTAAGGAGCCCCAAACACTTCACATTCCAGAACCCACTCTTTGTGTGCTCTTTGTTCGAAACTAGGTAAAAGGTCACAGTCCAGAGCCTGCCCTTTAAGAGCTAGGCAGAAAGGCCTTGAATAGGTGATCCTGGCCCCGTAAGGTAACTGGAAATGAGCTAAGCTTATCTTGCTTCTGTAAACTGCTTACGCCATTACCCCTATCCAGGTGTTCACACAGCTATAGACATCCAAGAAAATAGGAAACTAATTAGTCCACTGAGCGCGGGCTCCAATAATTTAAACTGATTGGCCTAAAAACTATGGAGTAGTACAAATCGATTGGCTTGCACTTCGTGGGCTCTCCATACTAAGAAATGATTGGTTTATGATTCGAGGCCTTTGTTGTAAACTTATAAAAGCTGTCGCAATTTGGCACTCAGGGTCCACAGTCCTCTATTCCTGCGTGGTGTACGGCTGTGGAGCCCAGAATTCTGGAATAAAGAAATCCTCGTGTTATTGCATCGAGACCGTTTCTTGCGAGTGATTTGGGTGTCATCTTCCAAGGCGTGGGGTGCTGGGGCACCCTCAGGTTTTTTTGGAGGGTCTTACAGAACAAGTGATATGGATGTATAAGCCAAATAAACCATTTCTTGCTCAACTTGCTTTTGATCATGGTGTTTTATGAAATAATAACTCCAACCAAGACAGAAATTGGTACCAGAAGTGGGGTACTGACATGACAGACCTGTAACTGTGGACTTGACCACCATGCTCAAGTTGCCAAAATACTGACTCTGAGACTGAATTATTTATAAATAAATGTCTAGGCCTCAAGCTTTGGCTTGTTCCTGATAGCTTGTAACTTTTAATTAACCTGGTTATTCAATATGCTGCCACATGGTTATCTCCCCTAGTTTCATCTCTCTATCAGCGTTGTGGTAAATCCTTTCTGCCTGACTCTCTCTCAGAAGTCCTCTCTCCCGGCTGGAACTGCCACCTCAGCTGAAACTCCCTGCCTCAGCTTTTATTATGCCATTAGCTTTTTATTGACAGGTGATGCTTCCGCACAGAACACAGGAAATTAGATGATCTCTACACAGACCACGTTGTTTTAGGGAGGATTGTGGAAGGACTTGGGATTTTTGGGCAAGCAAAGCTATTGAGTATTCAAGGCTTTCACTTGGAGCTTGGAAGAAAGGGAACGGTGAAAGAAATGCATTTCCAGGTGTGGCAGTGCACGCCCTTAATCCCAGCTCTGGGAGGCAAGGTAGGCAGATCTCTGTGAATTCTGGGTCTGCCTGGTTTGCAGAGGAGTTCCAGGGCAGCCAGAGCTATTGCCCTGAGAAACTCTACCCAGAAACAAACAAACAAACAAACAAACAAACAAACAATAAATAAATACATAAAATGAAACCTTTGCTTTACTGAGATTGTTGATGCCTGCTAGCTGGAGCTAAGAAATTAGCAATGATTAAGAAGAGACCAGTATCACTGAGATAAAATCTTCTGAGAGTGTTTTCTGAGAGACAGCACACAGAAGCTGTATTCCAGAGGCAGTCAAGGCTGTACCTTATTCTGGAAGCCAAACATGGTAGCATAAGAGTCACTCACGTGGCACTGGTTTTGAAGGCATGGGGGAGTCATGAAGAACAGCTGAGGCTTAGCACTGAGAGGCAGGGGAAGCCGGTGACAAAGGTGCAGCCTCAGAGTCAGCTGAACACTAAGAATTAAAGGGGTCACATAGAGAAGTTGGGGCTTAGTACCATGAAGAAAGCCTAGAAGAGGCTATTGGTGAAAGTGCAGACTAGTTACAGTAGAAGAGCCCAGAATTTTGGAGATATCAGTATCCTGAGATAACCACCAAGCACAGCAGCAGTGGCAGATTGGAGCCCACCCAAGCTTAGATTAGTTATTCGGGGAGCGGAGGGGAAACCAAGCCTGAAAGAGAGAAACAGGCAGGAAAGACAAGCGAAGCCAAGCAAAAGGGGGATCTTGTCAAAGCCTCTTTAATGAAACACAAAACACCTGGTTTTGAACCCACCGTAAGAGGAAGTAGGGAGGGGCTGAGGGGAATGTTAGAGGCACAGAAGGAGGAAAGGTCATCCGGGATGGATGCTGGCTGTGGCTTCCAGCAGCGTTTCTGGAAGGCTGGTTCCGCCTAGACAACCCCAGGTGTTCGGCCAGGTAAAGAACCGGTTGATCAGCCTTGTGTGAAGAAGAGGGGGGGGGCTCAGCTGCAAACCGCAAGGTCAGTGAACTTTCAAGGTGAGGGCTGTTGAAAGTCTGGTTTTCTAGAGTTTGGTCTCCCACACTTAGAAGACAAGCTGTGTGTGCTGCAGAGAGCAGAGCCAGAGAGGTGACCCTTGCAGGAGTCCAGAAGATCATGAGGGAATCCCAGACATTGAACACTGAGTAATTTACACCATTGGAATTTGGCTTTGCTTTGATCTGACTGTGAAAGTCCCTCTTAAAGTAAGGAAGCTTTTGTTTTGTTTTGTTTTCTTTTGTTTTCTTTTGTTTTGTTTTGTTTTTAAACAGGAGCTCACAGTTGAGAGACCGAATTTTAGGTTTTAAAGGAGACACTATTTTTTCCCCTAGACAGGGTTTCTCTGTATAGCCCTGGCTGTCCTGGAACTCACTCTGTAGACCAACCTGGCCTCGAACTCAGAAATCAGCCTGCTTCTGCCTCCCAAGTGCTGGGTTTTAAAAGATACTGAATTTTAAAGTGTTTGAACTTGTAAAAACTGTGGGACTTTTTAATTTTGTAAAACATTTCATATTATAATATTGATAATAATGTGTGATCTTGGGGATGAACAAGAGAGGAAAGGTCGTGACTTAACAGCGATATGTTAAATCACACGTCAGTTGTACGGGATAGTTTTATGTCAACTTGACACAAGCTAAAGTCATCTGAGAGGAGAGAACCTCAATCAAGATAAACAAATGGGGTGGAAGAGTAAGTCAAATAAACCCTTTCCTCCCCAACTTTTGATCATAGTGTTTCATCACAGCTGTAGTAACCGTAAGACAGCCTCAATGTTGGAGAGGGGCTTAGTTCAGGCTAGCTGACCAGTAACTGTCTTGTTAACAGAAACCTACCAGCAGAACGCTCTTCTGAGAGAAATGACGAGACTTGTCTTAGCCATCTTTAGTTCCCTCTCTGCAGGCCTTTAGTACTTGAGAGGCAGAGGCCTGCAGCTTTTTGTGAGTTCGAGGCCTGCCTAGTGTGTATAGGAAGCTCCAGGACAGCCAGCTTAGCTCAATAAACCAGATTCTGGGGAAACAAATAAAACCGCTGATGCAGACAAACAAGATGGCTCAGTAGGCAAGGTGCCTCAGCCCGCAGGCTTGAGTTCAACCCCTTTGTCCCACATGGTATACTACATGGCAGGAGGGGAGAACGGCCTTCTGTGAGGCAGCTGTCCATCTCCACACATGGCACATGCCTGTCCGTGTGCACACTAAATAAATGAAATACATATTTCAAATCTGTGCCGCAGTTATCTCACTACTCGTCTGTAGAAGACACATAATGTTTATAGACCACGCTGCCATCCACCCTCTCATCTTCATAAAACACAGGTATAAGTACAGCATAGGACTCTCTACGGCAAGGGAAGAGATGATCCTAAGGTACAGTGACTAGGCCAAGGGCTGTGCCAGTGATGCTCAAAAATGTACCAAGAACCAGCATGGAAGACCCCAAACCCAGAACCCTCTGGGCTCTCTCTGATACTGGCAAGATCTGCCTATTTCCCAGGACCCCTGAAAAAGACATGAGGCACCCCTGAGAGTGTTCCTACCCAGTGATTCACAAGAAGATGCAACAGTATGGTGAGAGCCGGACCTTCAAAGCTCCTGAGAAGGTCTGTGATTTTTTTTCTTTTTTAGCTGTTTTCATTAAATGATCATTTTGCACATTTCAAAAAGAACTTGAGGTCCCCTTCAATCAAACAAAATTCCAATTTAAAGACGTTGAGAGAGCAAGGTAGCAAAGGGAATGGAGAAAGTAGGAAACTGAAATCGAAGCTAGAGATGGCAGTGTGTTCCTGTCATATCAGCAAGAGTAGGAGCAGGGGGATTGCTGCCAGTATGAGGCCAGTCTGGGCTATATTGGAAGTACCAGGCAAGACACCAGCTACATAGCAAGATGCTGACTCAAAAATCAACAGAAGACAAGCAGAGGGAAACCAAAGCTAAGGACGGGCAGTGTGAGTGAGCACGGAACTCTGTTTTGAGCCTCTCCATAATCGACACACAAGCTAAGAAGTGACATAGCTCTTGTTTAAAAGGCGGCGCACTAATTTTAAGCTTAGCATATATTATCACTGTTCTCTGACGTCTGGAGCACATACCAGAAATCAGCATTCTTATGGAAACTATTGCTGTAAAAGTATAGCGTTTTCCAAAAATAAAGCTGTTTGGTTATAGCTGTAAAGTCTGGCTGATTTGAAGACTTAGAAACTTTCAACGACACATGGACTAGCTCCCGGCTACCAGTTAATGGTCTCATGTTTGCTGACAGGAAAATGAGCACAGTGGAGAATAGGCACCTACCTGGGAAGCACACTGCAGCGGACGGTTGGATCTATATATTAGAGAGGATGAGGAAAGTGACCCTCTTCAAAAACACCAGGCCTTTCAAGTTTTTAACTGGGTAGATGACAGCCAAAGGGTGTCACAACCGAACACAGGATGACAGAGACATAGAGACATGAAATAGAGACATTGCATCTTAATTCACTCACAAAGGCAATAGTTGATAAGTAGTGGGCATCTGTTCACTGTCTTGAGGTTTGCTTGCTTGCTTTCTTGCTTGCTTGTACAGGGGCTTAAACCCTGATCCTCATGAATACCAGACAAGGGTTCTACCACTGACCTATAACTTCATCTACCTTAGGGATAGAAATAGAGCAGTAACCAAGGGTCTCTGGTGTCCCAAGACAGGCACGGCAACACACTCCTGTAAATCCCAGTATCTGGGAGGTAGAAGCAGGAGGATCAGGAGTTTAAGTCCAGCTACATGAGACCCTATATCAAAAGCAAAAACAAAACTCAGAAAACAAAGACATCTGACCTCCAGCACAAGCTTGCAGAAGTGCTCGGAGCTGAAAATGAACCCGACAGCTTTCCAATGCACTGTCTGTGCCCTAGAGCGGCTCAGTCTCAGGAACTGAAATTGAGACGAAATCACAAAAATGAAGATGCAAAAGCTAAGAACAAAAGTTCAAACTTAGAGCTGGGGAAAGCTGAATGCTGGCTATCAAGTTATAGTAACCGCTAAGATCTAACTGAAAAATAAAAACATGTCAAGAGCAACGGATATTATTTTAGACAAAGCATCGAGCCAGGCACAAACCGCCACTTTTCCAGCTGAATAATTAGGATGATGGTCAGTCATCAACAAGGACTCATTGGATTTGGAATCACTGAGAGGAAACAACTCTGAGCACATCCGTTAGAGCATCTCCAGAGAGGTTTCCTGAGGAGGTTAAGGTCACCCTGAACATCAGATGGGCATCCCACTGTTGCAGCAGGTAAGGGGTGGGGGGGGGCAGGAACGATCAAGACTGAATTAAAGAAGAAAAGGAATTCTAACGCATGCGCTTTTGCTTCAAGTCTTCCCCAGTTGCATGCTCACACCATTGTAAACCTTCTTGTCACCTTTGCAGGGCCAGCCCTGTCCTGTAGCTCCTCTTTTCTCCTTGGCCGAAGAGTCACCCTCTTGGCGCGTCTCCCCGCTCCCTCCTCTACCCGGCTATGTCCCCCCTTTGCCTGGTCCCCCACACTCCCACACAGAACAGCAAGGCTTTCTCCCACTCCTGACTCCTGTAGTGCTGTTTTCTCGACCTGCCTGCTTTAGCTCCTTGTCTCATGAAGCTAACTTTACTCAAAGATAAGTTCCGAATTCTCCCGCCAAGGCACGCAAAGGTTCCCGCCCTGCCTGCCCCTATAGCAGTTGTCCCAGGTTGCAGTAACCCCGCCCCCACTCTAGCGGGCGAGCTCTGGGGAGATATGGCTGGGTATGTTTCCCTTTTCACTAACAAAAGAGAAGTGCAGAGACACAGCTAGTGACCAAAGGAGGGAGGAAGCGGTTGCTTTCACAGGTGATCTCTTGCAGGTTTTCCCCTCTGCGTTCCTTCGAATCTGAAGGGATAAAGACCATAGCACGAGCTATCTACACACAGAAAAGTGCTCTGGGGGTGTGTGGGGGTGGAGAGAGGGCTGGCTGTGTTGCTATGTATTGTAATGCTAAATACTACTGGGCCCCAAGGCCTCGTGCCCCCCTCCGGGGTGGGGGAGGGGAGAGAATCTGCCTGTATACAAAGTAACTTTGTATATAATACTATGTAACCTTGCTCCTTAATTTAAAACTATTGGTTGAATAAAGACGCCAATCTTCTGGCCCCATACCTGAGCCGAAGAAGAGTTAGGTGGAGATTAGGTTCCTGGGCTAGGGGGTCTGAGGAGAGGAAGGTGGAGAGAGAAGACTCCGCCATGGAGTAGCTGAGTCCTGAAAACTTGTCCATGAAGGCTGACCAATTGGAGTGAAGAGTGGGGCAGATGGAGTATGGTGGTTATTAATAAGGAAGCAGACATAATAACATAGAGGATAGATATCTACCCAGCTCTACTGTTGATTAAGGCTTATTATAAATGTAAAAGTTGTAGGTCTTTTATCTGGGAACTGAATGATCAAAGGCAGGGTAGAAACCCCCAACTAAGGTTAAATACTTACTGTTACAGTCTGAGCTTTAGGATACATACTGCTACTGCCAAGTTTAGCTCCTAACAATTCTATCAAACAGCTTAGCTTTGCCCAGAACACTAACTCCAGAGGCTCTGATACCCTCTTCTGGCCTCTACAGGCGTCTATACTCACATGTGCACGTTCCCCCTACATAGACACACATAAATTAAAATTTAAATAACTTTAAAGCTCCTTTGAGTCATGCCAAATCAAGGTTATCAGGACCCACACTACACCTGCACTAGTACTTCAGAGGATTAAACAGGCCTTCTTGATTTGAGCTTGTTCCCTTGCAGGAAGAAACAGATACTAAACCTCACAGATAAGTCAGCTATGTAGTACATTTATAGAAGGTGAAAGTTCTGTGGGAAAAGTGACTCAGATTGAGCAGAGTGGGAAGAAGAAAGAGGTGTGAGACTTGGCACATGGTCTCTGTATGTCAAAAATGAGGTCAGGCCAGGCAGTAAAGAGGATGGATGCCTATAATACCAGCACTTGGGAGGCAGAGGCAGGAGAATCAAAGTCCATCGTCACATGGCGTCTTAGTCAGGGTTTTACTGCTATGAATAGATACCATGACCAAGGCAACTCTTATGAGGACAGAGTTTAATTGGGGCTGGCTTACAGGCTCAGAGGTTCAGTCCATTGTCATCAAGGAAGGAGCATGGCAGCACCCAAGCAGGCAGGGTACAAGAGGAGCTGAGAGTTCTACATCTTCATCTGAAGGCCACTAGGAGAAGACTGACTCCCATGTGGTTAGGAGGAGGGTCTCATTGCCCATCCCCACAGTGACACACTTCCTCCAACAAGGCCACACCTAGTAGTGTTACTTCCTGGGCCAAGCATATTCAAACCACCATGCATGGCAAGTTGGGAGATGAACTAGGGTTTCATGAGGCCCTTGTCATGGTCTCTCTGGGTCAACACACTACAGTATTCCCTCATGCATACATACTGTGAAGGGATACTTTAATCAGTGTGAACCCCACTACAACACAACAACCAAATCCCAGCATCCAATCCTTCGCCACGGCCAGCAACGAGCAGCACAAAGGGTGCTAAAAATGTAGTAGTTGAATAAGTAGAGACAATTAGATTTAGAGTAGCTTTGGCAATTAGGAGTCATCCAGGCCTGGGGCCTGAGTTCTCCGTATTTGTATATGCAAATAATTATGTTAATAGCACTTAGTGCTTCTGGACCCAGGAATATTAAAACAAACTAGTTTTTCTCTAGAGGGAATCAAAGTGCTTGGCAGAGAATCATTAGCGAGCTACAGAAAACAGTTTAACACATCCCCCAAAAGCATTTTTTAATTATCTAGAATTGTTGATAAGATAACAGAATGTATCAAAATAAATATGGTTAAGTGGTTTTGAGACATATGTTCCAATTTTCCAGGAAAAGACCATTTCTTTTTGTTGCTTCAGTGTAGTTATATCTTTGGTAAAAATTTTCCCAATTTGTACAATAAATAAAGGGATCATCTACATTACTATATATTTTAAACTAATATGTATACTGTTTTGTGAAGTATATTATATGAGGGCACTTTTTTTTGAGGCATTGTCTCCTATAGCCTAGACTGGCCTTGAACTTACTATGTACCTGAGAATGACCCTGAATTTCTGGTCATCTGCCTCCACTCCACTCCAAGTGCTGAAATTACAGGTATGTGCCACCACACTTGGTTTATGGGGTGCTTGGGATCAAACTCAAGGCTTTATTAACCCTAGGCAAGCATTTGACTAACTGAGCTATTGCCCAATCAAGCACTTTTTTGAGACAGGGTTTCTCTGTGTAGCCCTGGCTATCCTGGAACTTGCTCTGTTGACCAGGCTGGCCTCGAACTCACAGAGATCTGCCTGCCTCTGCTTTCCAAGTACTGGGATTAAAGGAATGAGACACTATTTCCTGGCAAAGTGCATTTCTTATAGTGGACAATAGTCAAAACGTTTGTGAAACACTACAGAAATTCAGGTTTCTGAAGCTCTGGAAACATGGAAGATAAGAAACTGAGGAAGTAGGGGTAGAAAAAAGTATTGTAGAGCCTTCCATCTTGCAATCTGAGGGCACAGAGCTCTCATCTTCTAAAGCACCCCCTACCCCACCCCCACCCCCGTGAGTCCTTGTAGAAACAACTCATGGTGGATGCACTTAGTTAGATCTGAGTCTACACTGGGAGGAAAGGAAAGGGACATTTTATCACTTTGAAGGGAGTTCAGAGGCAGTTTTTCCAAGCAAAGCAATTCAGTCGGAAGCTGAGAGAAGCCAATTTGAAGCAGTTACCTTCAAGGGGAGTTCGAGCCAGACAGCTGAGTTGAATCAGCCAGCCAATGTTCAGAAAGAGCTAGGAGCGATGAGTTTACTCAGAAGTAAGTTTCATTTATTAAACATCCTAGGTCTAAGTCAGAAGGCAGAGGCTGAAAGCTGAAACCTTCAAGGTCTGGGCTTCCAGAAGGAAGCCTCAAGGCCTAGAGAGAGTAAAGGCAGAAAAGAAAACATTCTGAGCTCAGCCCAAACCCTGTATTTGTAAAGCTTGAGCATGGCTCTCATCTCATCCCTTAATCTGAGGAAATAAAAATGACATTGACATTCACAACATGACGTGAAGATGAGCAGATCCAATAAGCACTTGTATTGTTAGAGAAGCACTTCAGGCATTAGGTGGACAAATGTTCAAATTATAGTAGCCATAGAAATGCAGAGGGACCCGTCTATGATGTGTGGAGAGACTTATTGGGATGCTGTGCTACCTGGCAGGAGTCTGACATTGGCCAAGGACAAGGAAATGAGCTGCTTGGCAGTAATCTGACATCAGGGCATGATGAGGAAGTAAATCCAGGCAGGAATCTGACATTAGGGTGGGATAAAGAAGCAGGCTTCAGTCATGATTATGACTTTAGGCTGGGACAAGGAAGTAGGTTCAGACATCTTGATCATCCTTAGAAAAAGCGATCACCAGAGTGATCATGGGGTTTTGTATTTACTGTCTTGCTTGTTCCTCCTTGTGCTTCTATTGATCTTAATACCTGCATATAATTAAAATGGTATAAAAGTGGACTGGAAATTATTAAACCTACCTTCAGTCTCAGAGTTGACTGGGGTCATGCTACAATGTTGTCTAATTGTCTTTTTTCTTTTTAATCCTTGATCCTGAGCTGGAGAACCCGTTGACTGACTGAGTGGGCTTGGTCAATGATGTGCTCACAAAAATGTCCTATACCCCACAGAGTCCTTCTAAAAGATTTCTCAGGGAACTGGAGACATGGCTTAGTGGTTAAGAACACTGACTCTCTTCCAGAGGACTCAGGTTCAATTCCCAGCAGCCACATGGCAGCTTATAACTGCCTGTAACTTCAGCTCCAGGGGATCTGGCACCCTCACACAGACATACATACGGCCAAAACACCAATGCACATAAAATAAGTAACGAAACCTTTAAAACAAAAATCAGACTCATGGATTGGTGCAAGTTCCCCATAAAGTATAAGAGACCCTTTATAGCTGCAGCAGGTACAGAAATCAAGATTGCTTCTGGTTTATTGTCTCTTTCATACTTTTGGTTCAAGGTCTGAATCTCAGCTTCCTTCTGCCATGCCTGCTACCTGCTGCCACATCTCCCTGCCACGACAGACTCTTATCCCTGTAAAGTTATGGGCCCAAATAAACTCTCATTTATAAGTTGCCTTGGTCATGGTGTTTCACACAGCCACAGAAAAGACACTATTGCACAGATTCATCTAAATTGTTGGACTTCTTAACATAAAATGATATACAGTATTCCTTCATTATGTTCATATCTATTGTGCCTATAGCACATTTTTTTCTACTAGTATTACTAATGTCTGCACTCTCCCTTTGAGTCTTGCTGGAGGGTTATAATTTAACTAAACACTTTAAAACTCAACATTAATTTTCACAGTTTCTATCATTCGTTTTTCTTTTCTTTTATTGATATGTGTTTTTATATTCATGATCTTGTATCTTCTACTTATTTGGACTTAATTTGTTTGTTTCTTGCTTTTTTCAAGGGGAAATCTTAGATTACTGATTTCTAGATCATTATAATATAAGCATTTAATGTTTTGCATTTCCCTGAACATACTGTCTTGGCTAAATCCCACAAGTTTTTGTACATGTGTTTTTATTTTCTCTTAGTTCAAAATATTTTCTGTTTCTTTGTGATTTGTTTCCTTTATCTGTGTGTCGTTTGGAAGTGAACTGTTTTGCTTCCATATTTTTAGAGATTTTTCCAAATAGCTGCTATTGATTTCTAATTTAATTAATTACGGTCAAAGGACATCCTCTATGATTGCAATACTTTTAACTTTGTTAGACCTGTTTCATGCTTAACATATGGTCTCATTTGGTTAATGTCCCATGTGAACTTGAAAAAAAATGTGTATTTAGATGTCTTGGGGGCAAGTCCAATTAGATCCAGTTGGTTGATGATGATATTCACTTCAAACTCCTGTTGATTTTGGCTTCTTTCTTTGTTGATTATTAAGTGAAAAGTGTTGAAAACTGAAACTGTAACTATAGATCATTAAAGCTTCCTCTCATGAAGAGCAGTGCTTCTGGCTCAGGGGTAGATAGCACTTCCCGTGTTTAAGATTCAATTCCCAACCCTGGAGAAAAGAAAGATCCTTCAGTACTATGAGTTTTTGCTACAATGTTTCAAAGCTTCTTTGTATTTAGAATGGTATGTATATCATATTTTTTAGATGGAATTTACACTTACACATTATGAAAATTCTCTTGTCATTACCAGTAACATTTCTATTTTTCTATTATCATTTCTGATACTAAGAGAACCATTCCAGTTTTCTTGTAATATATATCTTTATAACATGTCTTTTGCCTTTTTTTTTCATATGCATCTGGCCTGTACACTTAAAATTATTTTCTTCTTTATGTTATATCTTAAATGGGTTTTTTTTTTTTGACAGTCTGGCAACCTCTGACTCTTAATTGTAGTGTTTAGACCATTTACATTTCATATATTTATCACTGTGGTTGAGTTTAAATGAATTATTTGCTAATGATTTTTATTTGATTTACTTGTAATTATTACCCTTTTCCTTTTTTCTGATTATTTTAAATTAACTGGTCCCTTTTAGTATTCAGTTTATCTCCACAGTATTTATACATGATATGCACACAAGTATGCACAAGCAGCCCACAAATTAGAGCTGTTCAAGTTACATTTTTAATTTACAATGTTGATAAAGCAGTATACAAGTATACATTCAGTAGCATCCATATGCGGGATTTTGATCTTTTTCTCCATGATGTGGTATAATACTCTCTCATGATGCTTGCCAGCTGCAAGACAGCTCTACACAGCCATGCAGTCATAAAGAGAAATAACTCATACTCCACAGGGTACCATGTTCCTAAGAGTTTTCACCTTGATGATATTTTTGGATGTAACTCTTCTCAGTGAGGGGCATCTACATTTATACACAGCCCCCTTTTATAATACCCACTTTAATTCATAGTAATCAAATAACATTGTACTATTTCATGTACAACGCCAACTCTTGCAGCTGTAGGACTTGTTTCTCTTCATCATGTCTTTCAACATATTTCCAATCATTTTACCTCTCTACATATGTGATAAGTATCAAAAGTACATTATTAGTTCTACTTTTACACAATCAATTAACTTTTCAAAAATGGAAAAATGACAAAACAAAAAGATCTTTTCTTTCTGCCCACGTTTACCTTTTCTGATACACTATGTTTCATAGTTCCATCTAGTTATCATTTTGAGACCAAAATTTCCTTAAACTTTTTATTTTTTTTTAAAATAGGTTCTCCTGTAGTCACTACTTAGCTAACGGTGAGCTTGTACTCCAATCCTCCTTCCTCTGCTTCCAAGGTACTGTAACCATAGCCACATTCAGGGTAGGTTACTCTTCTGAGGAACTGCCTCTCAGTCACACCAGAGGTGTGGTTTACTATACCATGTATCTCTCGGATCTAGTCAAGCTAACAATCAAGATTAAATTTCGGAGGAACTCAGCTCAAACTAGTACTTCTGTAATGTCTATGACTGCTTCATTCTGAAGAGCATGACAGAGACCATAATAACCCCACAAGTATAATGTATTTATTCCCTATAAATCTTGAAAAAAAAAATTCCACCCCTTGGGCTACAGTATACTTTCCTCCTAAGATAGTTCTGTCATACTAACACGTGATTCAAAAATCCCCACTAAATGCTCCAAGAGCTCTTCTACAGCTAATCAGATCTATACATTGTCCAATTTCCTGCGTGTGCTGGGATTTATATATCTTACAGTTTACCAACCTTCTCTCCTAGCTATGCTGAGTTATTTTATAAACTTTGGAGTGGTGCTCAGGAAAGACTCAAAGACTCCTATGCATAGTTCATAGTCATTGTGCTTTTCCCCCACTTTGCATAGTTTCTTCCATCTCAGAACTTTTCCCAGCTGTCTCTAGCCACCTCAGCTACCCTATATCCTTGTCTCCATCAGATCTGTTCAGCAAGGCTATCAACATCGTCTTGGTTGCTCTTCCTGAATTTAAAATTCAGAAACTGCTTTCAAGAAGAAAGCTTGGCGCTGATGTTAGGTGCTTCTCCCCTCTTAGGGGGTCAGGGTTCTGCGCAGACTGTCTAATGTTTGAATGTGGTGGTTTCATACTTTCTTCTGTTTTCTAATAATTTATAATACACAGTTAAGGCCCGGTTTCTGTTGCTCCATCAGGACTATAAGGGAACATTTCTCCACTTTTCTTTTGATAGGCAGAATTTTCTGACATGCACTCAAGACTCTTCAGACTTTCCAAAGGAGACTTAATGTGGGGCTACAGAGGCAAATGCAGAGTCTTTCCTTAGGAAGTTAGCTAAATATCTGATGATATGATATGAATTTATCATGTTTAGGAAGGTACAGAGGAGATTTTATAGAAAAGGATGAAAGGAAGTTTATTGCAGATTATGCAATTCTGCATTTGTGTGTTCATTTGAAATCTATACCAATGCTTCTCTCTCTCCCTCTCTCTCTCCCTCTCCCTCTCTCTCCTTCCCCTTTCCCTTCTCCTCCCTCTCCACCTCTCCTTCTTCCCCTCTTTTTCTCTCATTTACGAGTGTATTGTGTTTGTAAGTTCCAGGACAGCCAGGAACCAGCCAGCCTGACAGAAAAACCCTGTGTGGTGATTTGAATACGCTTGGCCCATGGGAAGTGGAACTATTAGGAGGTGTCGCCTTGGTGGAGTAGGTCTGGCCTTGTTGGTGGAAGAGTGTCACTCTTTGGCAGGCTTTGAGACTTCCTGTGCTTAGCTCTGCCCAGTATGGAAGTCAATCTCCTGCTGCTGCCTTTGGATCAAGATGTAGAACTCTCAGCTCTTCCAGCGTCATGTCTGCCTCTGCCTGGAAGCTGCAATGCTTCCCTCCTTGACAACGGACTGAGGATCTGAAACTGTAAGCCAGTCCCAATTAAATGTATTCTTTTATAAGAATTGCCTTGGCCATGGTGTCTCTTCACAGCAATAAAACCCTAACTAAGACACCTTGTCTTGGGGGGGGGGGAAGTAAATTGTAGTGAAAATATAAAATAAGATTAAAAAATAATAAAAAGAAACATTCCCTATCTAAAGTCACCTAGTTTTTCCTCTACGGCAGTCTCTATTCTTCCTTGATTATGCCAATCATGATGTTAAAAAGCATTTCTAAGTAGCTACTTGTTTTTGTGTCTTCGTCTCACTATACTGTATGTTCCGGGTGGTAAGGAGTTATGCCTTTTATTGGTTCCATTCTGTCCTCAGGATCTGATACAAAGTGAAGAATGTCTAGTCCTGAGCTTCACACTGCTATTTACCAAATAAAGATTGAATAGAGGAGTCTATTTCCCCAACACCAAACGAGGGCATAGTCTGAAGAAGGCCACCTGATCTGAAACTGTAATTATGTCCACCTTCAAATGTTAAGGGTCCTTGAGGTGGATTAGAGAGTAAAAGTGCGTGCCTCAAAAGCCCTAAAACTTGAGTTTGGCCAGGAGCTGGTGGCACATGCCTTTAATCCTAGTACTCAGAGGGAAAGGCAAATGAGTAGATCTTAAAGTTTAAGGCCAGCTTGGTCCACAGAGTGAGCTCCAGGACACAGGACATAATGCACATATATACTTCTACAACAATAATAAAGTTTTTTTTTAAAAAAAAAGATAAGTAAATAAAAAAGCAAATAGTAAAGGACACTTAAATGACCTTTGTTAAACCAAGCATAGGACACATAATTTAATCCCAGCACTCAGAGGTAGGGGATCTAGAGTTGAATATCAGTCTCACGTATATAGCAGGCTACATATAGCAGTCTCGTGGTCAGCTCTGAATGAACCTAAGAGGTGTTGACAAATCCAAGTGTCTTTAATGTCACAGTAAAAATGGGAAGTACAGAACTGAAGTGGTGTAGTCAGCAGGCATGCTACCTCCTCCAAGAAGTATGGCCTTGCCCTTAACATCAGTGACGTGATAACTTAGGGTCTACTTTTGAGTAGCGACTACTTGATTCATACTGAGTGTATTCATTACTTTTCTATTACTGTGATAAAACACAATTATATTTGGGCTTACAGTTCCAGAGAGGAAAGAATCCATCACTATATAAAACATGGTGGCAGGCATGTATGACAACTGGATGCTGACAGCAAAGGCTGAGAGCTCACATCTCTACACACAGCAGAAAGCAGAGAGGGCAACCTGGGAATGGCACATGGACTTTATAACTTCAGAGCCTTCCTCCAGTGACATACTTCTTCCAGCAAGGCTGTAGCTCCTCAACTCCAAAAAGGAGCACCAGTTAGGGACAAAGTATTCAAATGCCTGACACCCTGGGGGATATCTCATTCAAACCACCGTGTACTACTCCCTGGCTCCCACAGTCTCATGGCCATATCATAATGAAAAATACATTAGTCCAATTCTGAAAGCCCCCATAGTCCTTCACAATCTCACAGTTTCAAAGTCCAAAGTCTTTTCTGAGATTCAAGGCAATCTCTCACTCTGTAACCCCCTGCAATATCAAAAAGTAAATTTCCTACTTGCAATACATAATGGCACAGAATATATATTACCATTCTAAAAGGGAGGAATGGAGGCCTAGTGGGGAAATACTAGAATCAAGCAAGAGCAAAACCCAACAGGTCAAATACCAATTTGCTAGCTCCATGCACGTTGTCAAAGGGCTTCTCATTACGATGACTGAAACACCCTTTTTCTCTTGGGCTGGCTCCACTGCCAGTTTTCAGCTCTCATTGGCAGATACCCCATGGTTTTGGCATCTTAGGCATCTTGTGGTCTCTAAAATAACCAAGCTTTACATCTGCAACCTCCTAGGGCCTCCATGCAGGGACAACCTGGCCACATGCCTGGCCTCAGCAGCTCTCTGAAACCATGGAGGAAGATGTCCTAAGTCTTTTCTTGTGCATATATGACTCTAAAGCCACCACCACACATATGGCACTGCAGTTTACGGCTGCCAGTGTGGGCTGGGCCTTACATCTGCAGCAGCTTTGGGATTTTGTTGCTTTACTGGAGCCCGGTGGGATTCCTTGAGCATTTTTCCTTTCATAGGCGGGAAGCTCGGCTAGGTAGAATCTTGCCCTTCCCTTTATTCCTATGTAGATCTGGCCACACTTTCCTGAGGCTTCTTTCTCTTCACACTGTATATTAGCATTTCTTTCTGTCCCTCTTTCTCTCTTGCATTGCAAATGAGCCAAACTTTTATTAAGCGTGATAACTAATAACCATGTAACAGTGAATATCAGGCTATCTTAAAGTCTCCCCACCAAAGAAATTAGTCTGTTAACTTAACTTGGCCTTAGAGCAGTTCTTAGGACAAGGGCAGAAAGCGGCCACATTCATTGCCATCATAACACAAAATGGATCTCCATTCCAGTTGCTAATATTGTTCCTTCTAAAATTCCTGAGTGGGGCTTCCACAGTCTGCGTATCATCTCTCAGCATTACTGTCTTCCAAACTCCAACTAGGATGGCCCATTAAGCTTTGCTTACAGAATTCTACCGCTTTTTATTCTAGTATCTCAAAGTTTTCCACATTCCTCAAACAACAACAACAAAAACACATCGTCAGGTTGCCATAGCAACAGCCTAGTCTCTGGTACCAACTTCTGTATTAGCTACTTTTCTGTTACTATGATAACACACCTGACCAAAGCAACTTATAGAAACATTTATTTGAGTTTATGTTTCCAGAGGATTAAGAGTCCATTACTACCTTCATGGGGAAATGTGACAGCACACAGGCAATGGTGACCGGATGCTGAGAGAAGAAATTGAGGACTCTCACACACAATCAGGAAGCAGAGAGAGCAAGCTGGGAATGGCGTGGGGCTTTATAACCTCAAAGCCTTCCTCTAGTGACATACCTTGCTAGCAAGGCCACACCTCCTAACTTCCCCAAACAGCTCTAGGGACAGAGTATTCAAATGTTTGAGACTATGGTAAATGTCCCATTCAAAACCACCACTCTAGAAGTTTCCTTGTCTTCCCTCTGATTGAGTCAGCACCTGCCTCAGATAACCAGAAGAACAACAGGATGCCGCTGTGTATGATCACGGCTTCTTTACCTTCGGGAATCATCTAGAGTATGCTTCTGCAGTTGTGGGTAGAAGACGTACTGGAAGAAAGTCACTCCGATGACTCCTTTAGCTCCTAGCGCTCAGTCTTTCCTGATCCACATGATTTTTTTTCCAGTTGGTTCTAGACCACTTGGCTTTATTTTCACATGAAAAGGCTTCCTGTGGTTTCTTTACACCAAATGGCAACCAAACAATAACTACAATTTCAGATAACCAGGCCAGTAAGAGGTTCTTAGCCTTAGAGGCGCCAAGGTCAGTCTTCAATGGCAGAGATACAATTGGCAGTAAAGTTTGTATTTTCAGGAATGTAATTCAAAAAATAACAAAGCAAGTGATAAGTAACAATGTATCAAATATATAGCTAGAAACAAGCACAGACTCAGTGGTAACACAGAAATCCTTACTGTAGACTCTGATCCTTAAATTTGAAAGGTTAAATTTAGATACTCTAGTAGCTCTTCAGATCATATTAATCTTTTTATCTTTTACTAAAGATTTCCATAGAGAAGAACAGCTCTGAACGCTAATCTCCCCGTTCCATCCTTCTTGGCCTTGTGATAGGCTAATTAAAACAGGTTTATGCTTAAGGAAATAATATAGGACTGTCTGTGAAGTATAAAAGCTGTAGCACAAACCAAACTGAAGACAAAGCCCTTGCTCTCATAAGAATATACTCAATGGCTAGAAGTCCAGCTAGTTGGAAAACTCAAGTTGGGGAGGGGGTGCCATAACTTAAAGTCTAAAAGAAATTTTAAAATATTTTTTGGGGAGTATGCCTTTAATTTTAGAGAGTAAAAGAAAACTTGACACACTTTTGAAAACCAATGTCACAGGAAAGCTTTCTTTAAAATAAGCTAAGTAAACCCTGCTTTCCTTCCCTATTTCTAAAGATGGTGGAATAGAATATTACTATCTGGGATTGCATAAAGGCAGCAGCAGCAGTTGTCAGGGAGGGTGTCAGGCACGGCCTTCAATGGCCCAAATTACAGACACCGACTTCACTGGCCCAGTTACACAGTACAGCTTTGTCAGGTGATCTGGACCAAATGGACTTGATTAAATCAACCAGGACTGTTTTTTTTTTTGTTTGTTTGTTTGTTTGTTTGTTTGTTTCATGGCTATCCTAGAACTTGCTCTGTTGTCCAGGCTGGCCTCAAATTCAGAGATCTGCCTGCGTCTACCTCAGGACTTATAAAAAGCATCTCAACATACAAAAGAAAAGAGGTGCCTTATAAAGTGTGGTTGGTTTGGGGTGAAGAGATAGCTTAGTCACTAAAAGCTAGGGTCACAACCAAAAATATAAGAAGTATGGCTAATTATGCCCTTATCACACCGCTTACTAGAAAGGGCTACAGCTAAGTAATGGAAAAGTCCCAAAGAGTAGGCCTCGGAAAGCTCCTTTCCAGCACCTCAGCAGAGAGAATACCCAGAGGCGAGGGAGGGAAAGAAAGTGAGCAGATGCGGTGCCAAGAGTTTGTGCCTTGGGAAATGGTGACAATCCCCAACAAGGCTTGCCCGGTTCCTGTCCGACTGGGCAGCTTCTCAGCACCAAGTGAAGGAACATGAATTGTGTTGGAAAATTTGCGCTTTAGCACACAAACAAATGCAGACATTCAACAAATCTGGAAAAAGTCTTCACTTTATGATGGTGCTGGAGAAGGAGATAAGTTCTACCTTTGGGTCAGCAGACAGCAGGGAGGGAGAGGGAAGAGAGAGAGAGAGAGAGAGAGAGAGAGAGAGAGAGAGAGAGAGAGAGAGAGAGAGAGAGAGAGAGAGAGAGAGAAAGGAGAGACAGAGAGACAGAAAGAGAGAGACAGAGACACTGGGCCTCACTTGAGCATTTGAACCCTCAAAGTCAACCCCCCAGTGGCACACCTCCTCAACCAGGCCACACATCCTCCAAGGCCACACCTCCTAACAGTGCCACTCCCTATGTGCCTATGGGGGCCATTTTTATTAAATCACCATGATATTTCTTATAAACCAAAAACTTTGAGGAGCTGGACTCCATATAGCTAACAGACCCATTTGCCAGAACAATGTGAAAAATACTTAAGCCAAAGTTCACACAGTTCGTGTTGTAGTTTTTAGAACTTGAATTTCCCCTAGCCACCCAAGCATCAAAGGCTCAGTCCCTAGCTGACACTATCAGGAGGTGGTGGCACCTTTAAATGGCAGGGACTAGTAGGAGGTTTGCAAGTTACTGGGGTATTCCTTTAAGGAGGATTACGGGATACTCAGCTCTTTCGGTTTTCTAATGCTGAGTACTAAATCCTTGTGTGTCGCCTTACAAAGGCCTAAAAGGGAGGACCCAATTGATAATCAGTCTAAGACCTTCAAAAGTGAGCAGAAATAAACATTTTCTCATTATCAGGTGATTATGCCAGGCATTTCATGACAGGGCAGAAAGCTGACTAACACGGTTTACATAAGATTACTGGCTGGGTAGGATACTGGTAGTTGTTTTCTTTGTCTGGTTTGGTTGGATTTTTGAAACAAGATCTCACAGTGTATCATGGGATTGCTTTGGACTCACTGGCTGGTCTAAACAGAACTCATGGCAATCCTCCTGCATTAGCCTCTTAGTGGTGAGATTACAGGTGTGTGCCATGTACCCTAGTCAAACATTCTTTAATATCCAATGAGCAGGCTCAGTAGATACCGGCACTTGCTGTATGACCCTGATGACCTTCAGTTTGATTCTTTGGATCTACACAGGAGAAAAACCAGCTCCAAAAAGTTATAAAGTTGACCTCTGACCTTCACAGGGCCACCATGGCATCTACATGCATATACACGTGTGTGTGTGTGTGTGTGTGTGTGCGCGCGCACACACACACACACAGTAACTCAAATAAATAAATTAATTAATTGAAAATCTAATAAACTAAATACCATACTGATGAACATGACCGAACAGTGTGCTGCTCTTGCTCACAACCAGCAGCCAGACAACTTTAAATAGGCAAAGACCTCTACAAATGTCCTGTGCCTAGTTCAAATTCTCCATGTTAGTCAGTTTCGTCTTTTTTAAAAAAAGATTTTATTTTATTATTTTACATATATGATGAATACACTGTACCTGTCTTCAGACACACCAGTAGAGGGCATCAGATGCCATTACAGATGGTTGTGAGCCACCATGTGGTTGCTGGGAACTGAACTCAGGATCTCTAGAAGAGCAGTCAGTGCTCTTAACCACTAAGCCCACTCCAGCCCTGTTAGTCAGTTTCTTATAATTGTATCAAATTCCTAAGAAAAAGAATATCCAAAGGCAGATTTATTCTGCCCCACAGTTTTATAGGTTTCAATCCAGACATCTGTCCCATTGTTTGCTTTGGATCTGGGTCAAGGCTGAGTGAAGGGGTGACGGTGACAGTGGACAGTGTGACAGAGCAGAGTCTATAAGTACCTAGTAGA
This sequence comes from Apodemus sylvaticus, assembly GCF_947179515.1. Lineage (NCBI taxonomy): Eukaryota > Metazoa > Chordata > Mammalia > Rodentia > Muridae > Apodemus > Apodemus sylvaticus. The sequence continues at coordinate 45,540,950 of NC_067482.1, read as the reverse complement.
CGGCAGAGGATGGAAAGCAACAAGGAAAAGCCCCACTGACACACCAGTGACCTACTGCTTCCAACTAGGTTCCACCCCTGAAAGTTCCCATTGCCTCCAACAGATTATGAATTGTCCCCTGGATAAGAACATCCATTGAGTAGGTCAGGGCATCCGGGATCCACTCACCCTCTCAGTCACTGGCCTGACCAGCCAGACACCAAGCCTTCACTGAAGCCTTTTAGAGGGACTGTATATCTCAACCTTAACTGCCCACATTTCCTTATTTTCTTCTTATTCCTTCTCATTTTCATGTGGTATAAATACATTATCTTAAAGGAAGGAAAAGAAGAGACAAACATCAGCTCTAACCATGCTTTAAATGTTTTTATGAAAGAAAGACACATGGTTCGATGAATTAAAAATTGAAGAGATTCATGAATGGTGCCCTTAGTCTAAGTACACATAATCAAATGGAAAACAGTTACAGCGTATTAACTGCGGGAAGAAAAACATGGCTTGGGACTGGCAGCTGGGTAGGGAGGGGTTGGGGCGGGGCGGGGCCGGGGAACTGAGTCAAGGAGACAAACAGGATGCTGGGAGGTGAGAAATAAGGGTGGGGAGTCAAGGGAGTCTTAAGAGGAACTAACAAGATCTGTTGCTTATAGTTACCCATAAACCCTTCAGAACAATAACACACAAGCAAGCTTCAAAGGAAGAAGCTGGAGGTCTGGCCTTCCAGCAGAGGCGATCCAAGGCCCGTGTGCTGGTGTTGGGGGTGCTGTAGGTCGGCTCCCTCACAGTCACGTTCCCAGTCACTGACTCTTCTGTTGCTGGGCTTGGACTAGAGAGATCCCAGCAAGGCACTAGAAGAGTGGACCCTGGGCCCCAGGAAGTACATGCCTGTAAAAATAGGAACCTGGGCTCTAGGTTCATTCTAAGTTGCCTGCTCCTCTGGTTGCCAACGTTTTCTGCTCGGCAGTGCTTTCGAACTGATTTTTGAGGAAGAATTCTGGTTTCAAGAAGCTGAGCAGAGCCGGACGGTGGTGGCGCACGCCTGTAATCCCAGCACTCTGGGAGGCAGAGGCAGGCGGTTTACTGAGTTCGAGGCCAGCCTGGTCTACAGAGTGAGTTCCAGGACAGTCAGGGCTACACAGAGAAACCCTGTCTCGAAAAAACCAAATCCAAAAAAAAAAAAAAAAAAAAGAAGCTGAGCAGGGCCCAACCACCCAGCGGCCACCAGAAACTTCCACATTTTTTTCTCGCCTCCTGCTTTGTCCCTTCTTTCTTGCCCCCCACCCCTTTCCAGGTGCCCGAGTCTGGGGTGCTCCCAAGAAGCTAATTTTACATTTCATTAGACACAACTTTCTCACTTTTTTCTAGCTATTTAAAAAAAAAAAAACAAACAAAAAAACACTTCTCCTTGCTCCTGAAAAGTGTGTTTATTAGAGAAAAACTACATCAGAATATTGAAATGTAAAGAAAAAAGAAGCCATCCTCCCACCAGCCTCTGAGACAAGCACTCCAATCATTTTCATATTTTTTTCAGCAAATCTTCCTTCCCTAAAGACCTCTGCACCATTCCTAAGGACAACCACGGGTTGAGTCTTTCCATAGACAACAGAGTAAAACTTCCAAAGCACTTGTGAATGTGCCAGGTTAGGAGATCCAGGAGTAAAAGGCCTCCTGACATCCTTCCAACCTTCCAACCACTGGAAACTTGTGTAATGTCATTTGCTTTAGATGCAGAGATTTGGGAGGCCTTTGGGAACCAAGAGAAAAAGGGAAGGCATTAACACCATGTCAACACATCAAGCATATTCCACATTCTGCTAACTGAATCACAGAGGGAGAAAAATGTATACATGCCCCTCAAAAAATAAAAAAGATGCTATATGTATAAATGTATGCACGTAACACAGTCCTTGATTTAATGGTTTGACATAATGATTGCATTTATTTACTTTAACTACTAGATTCTTGAACTTTCTGTTCACAACCAGCCGTTGTTGGATTAGCTGGACCACAGCCTGTAAGTCCCATATACATAGATGATAGATAAATAGATAGATAGATAGATAGATAGATAGATATGATACAGATAGAGATAGAGATAGATGATATAAGATATAGATATAAATGAGATAGATGGTAGATAGATAGATAGATAGATAGATAGATAGATAGATTAGTTCTATAAATTGTTACTCAAGAGAACTAATAAAGAAGTTGATACTAGAAGTGGTTCTAGAGCAACAGAAGTATTAATATCTTATGTATTTTGTATAAGCTTTACAATTCACTAATACAGTTACTCATTCACCAATTGTGAGGCAAAATGGATTTAGTGATTGTTTAAGAAACTTTTGACAGTTTTGGAAATAAGAAAAAACGAGGATGCTGGTTGGTTGCTCGTAGTATCCCCAAATAAATTGGCAAAGGATAGGGACGAGCCCATAATAAAACTAACCAACTTCTAGCATCTCAGAATAGAGCAAAGCAATGAACATAGTGATAAAATTGGCCTGCTCCAGAAGTGCATGGACAGTCTAAAACAGCAGTTCTCAACGTGTGGGTCACGACCCTTTTGGGAGGCTACTGATCCTTTTACAGGATCCACACATCAGATATCCTGCATATCTGATTTTCACATTATGATTCATAACAGTAGCAAGATTGCAGCTATGAAGCAGCAACAATAATTTTAGGGTTCCAGGATCACACAGCACAAAGAACTGTATTAAAGGGCTGAAGCATTAGGAAGGCTGAGAACCACTGGTCTAAAGTTTCTAAGTATGCCCTGGTTCTTACCTTCTTTCCAGCAGACACAGAGCTCAAGCTGCAGAAATCTAACCAAGGCCTTTGTCTTAGTTAGGTTTCCATTGCTGTGAGCAGACCCCATGGCCAAGGCAACTCTTATAAGGGACAACATTTAATCGGGGCTGGCTTACAGGTTCAGAGATCAGCCCATTATTATCATAGTAGAGAACATGGCAGCAGCCAGGCAGGCATAGGGACTGGAGAAGGAGCTGAGAGTTCTACATCTTCATCTAAAGGAAGGTAGGAGCTATCCTCAGGCAGCTAGGAAGAGGGTCTCCCAAAGCCCATCCCCACAGCGACACACTTCCTCCCACAAGCCACACTTCTGAATAGTGCTACTCCCTGAACCAAGCACATCCAAACCAACACATTCCACTCCCTGGCCCCCATAGGTTTGTTCAAACACATGATCTATGGCTACCATAATCAACCATAGCATAATGCAAATATATACTTAGTCCAACTTCAAAAGTCCCAGTTTATAACAGTCTCTTCTGAGATTCAAGCAATCTCTTAACTATAATCCCCTAGTAAATCAAAATTAAAAAACAGATCACATACCTCCTACATCATGCAGGATATACATTACCATTCCAAAAACATCATGGTGAGAAAATACTGGACCAACATAAGAACAAAAACCAGCTGGGCAAACTCAGCATCTCCATGTCTGATGTCAAAACTCTCTTCAAATCTCCAACTCCTTTCATCTTTGTTGAGTACAACACAATTATTTTTCTTTGGCTGGTTCTACTTCCTGTTAGCAGCTTTCCTAGGGCAGTTTCCCCTAGTTCTGGCATCTCTAACATCTTGAGTTATCCAAAACAACTTCAACTTTATAGCTTCTTGTCCCAGTGTCTGAAATCCACACATGATCTTCTGGGGTCCTTCAAAGGGCTTGGGTCACTTCTCTAACTCTGCCCTCTGTAGCACTCTAGGCTCTGGTTGACTCCACCACACTGTTGCTGCTGTTCTTGGTGATCCTCTCATGGTACTAGCATCTCCAATACACTGGGGTCTTCCATTGCCACTAGGCTTCACCAATAGCCTCTCATAGGTTTTCTTCATGGTGCCAAGCCTCAAATTCTTTGCATGACCCCTTCAGTTCTGGACAGTCAACTACAACTGAGGCTTCACCTTCACCAATGGCTGTCTCACAGTGCCAAGCCTAAGCTGTTCTCCATGAACCCTTCACGTTGTCAAAACTAGTACCACCTGAGTGATTCTCACACATTACCAAGTCCAGCTGAAGCATGAGATACAACCTCGGTTATCTCTGGAACATAGCTTCTGTGTGCTCTCAGAAAACACTTACCAGAAGATTTCACTTTAATGATTGATGCTGATCTCTTTTTAATCTCTGCTCACTTCTTAGCTCCAGTTAACCAGCACCAATTTTCCCAGTAGTCCCTTCTATTCTTGACTATAAAACCAGAGCCACATGGCCAAAACTGCCAAGTTCTGCTGCTTGCTGGAACTGGAACATGGCTCTTTTGTTCTATTACATTATTACCAGCTTTATATTTTCTAACTTCTTCACTGCCTAAGCTTGGCTGTACTGGAACTTGCTCTGTAGATTAACCTTGAACTTTCTGCATGGTGGTGTCTCCGGAATGCATTGATTAAAATGTGTACCATCATTACTAGACTTGGAAGTTGCTCCGTCCCAGGCTGGCCTTGAACTCAGAGAACTGCTTGCCTATGTCTCCTGAGATTAAAAGCATGAACTACCTTGCCTGGGCCTAAGCTTTTCATGGCCATTATACCTCAAGATCTGGATCGCAGATGTGTCCTCTATTTCTGGATTGTTGTTCATTCCAGATGTAGTCAAGTTGACAACCAGGAACAGTCATCATAGCCCTCATTGTAAGTTCAGCGAAATTACAGTGAAAATTTAAGTGCCAGAGTCCAAAGGTGTTGGCAGTCAAATTAAGGGCATTAATTGTACAGAATTGGATCCTGTAATTTGGGATGGCAATGTGTGGGAGAATGTTAAGGAAGCTGAGAACTTTGGGCCCTCGGGTTTTCAAGGGTTTATCTCACCTGAAGAAGTCATCACTGTTCCCATCCCTTGAAATATTATTGCCCTTTTCACCTTTCACTGAGAAAATGAATCCTCCGTTGTCTGCTAAGCCAGCAGGGACTTTCTCTGCAGGATAGGCCAGGCGAGATAATACTGATGTCCCTCAGGATCCACCATTCATTGCCTCTAGACCTATATCCAGTCTTAAGACCAAGCAGGCTAGAGGGGAGGTAGAAAGTGCAGTCCATGAGGAAGTGGGCTACACTGCTAAGGAGCTTAATGAGTTTCCTAATTCATTCAAGCAGAAGTCTCAATAATATGTGTGGGCTGGAAATAGTGTCAAATATTTGAATGATTGGTTGAGCATTTGTCAAAAGATGGCCTACGGAAAATGAATTGGAGATGCTTGATCTCCATTAGCTTTCTGCTGATGAAGGGAATCTTAAGGCTTGGAAAAATTTTGATCCTAGAGTAGGTATGTGGGTATGTTGTGTAAAACCTAGTCTCCCACCATGGAAAGGTCTAGAAGATATATGCCCTTCACTGATCCTTTACAATGAAAAATGGTGAGCCTGGTAGTGATGGTGTTACCAAGCCAGCTCAGTCAGTCAGCAGGGTCTCCAGGGCAGGAGTGAGAATTGAAAAGAAAGAGACAATTAGACAAAACTGCAGCATGGCTTCAGTCAGTTCTGAGACTAAAGGTGGGTTTATTTTTTTCCAACCCACTTTTATACCATTTTAATTACATGCAGGTATTAAGGGTGAGTAGTACAATGAGAAATCAAGCAAGACAATAGTCAAGGAACAAGCAAGACAATAAACACAAAGTCCCATGATCACTCTGGTGATCGCTGTTTCTAAGGATGATCAAGACGTCTATGCCTACTTCCTTGACCTGGTCTAAAGTCATAATCATGACTGAAGCCTGCTTCTTTGCCCACCCTAATGTCAGATTCCTGCCTGGCAGCCTGTTTCCTTGCCCTTGGCCAATGTCAAGCTCCTTGGCCAATGTCAGACTGCCATGCGGCACGGCACCCCAATAAGGCTTTCTACAGTGGTGCCAGCCTAGTCTACAGAATAAGTGCCACAGCAGCCAGGTAAAACAAAGTTTTAGCTAAGTTCCAACAGCAAAACTAAAAACAAGACAAAACAAAAAGATGCAAAATGATGAGAGGAGCAGCAGCACATTTGCAGAGTTTTTTCATTTTCCAGACCTTAGCGTTGGAGATGATACGGCACATAGGATGAATTAAATGGATTTTAAATGAACCTGCGGTAGCAGGGCCAGGTGGCAGCACTGAATCGCCAAAGGTGATCATGGTTATTATAATGGGCAGTGAAGACAAAACAATGTTCATAATGACCTAATGGTCAGCACCGGACAGGTGAATTTTATAATGGCCTGACTTGCATGGACCATTGGTCCTAGCTAATCAATCATAGCGTCTCGGGGCATGAAATAGATAAGAAATCTAATGAATTTTTGTTTGATCTATATAAACAGAAAATTTTCACACAAATGAAAGAAAGGCTACATTGTATTGTTACAAAATGGAATTTTGGCCAGTGAATCAATTTCCAAACTTGAGACAGGTTGCAGACCCAGAACCCCTTGAATGAAAGAATGGCCAGGTTCCCCCGGGGTAGGGGGGGAAGGACCTTAATAAGACATCTAAAAGTTTTGCTGTTAGCCTTCCTCCGGTCCTTCCCCAGAGGGACCTACAGCATTTTACTTGGATAATTGTTTATTGGGAGAAAGGAAGCAAACAGACTTTCAAGTGTCTTTTGGGTAATCTTTCTGAACTGATGCTGATTCTGGAAGATCCCAAGAAACATTGTGGCCCTCCAGTTAAACTAGGGGCTTATGTAGATCAGATGACCAAAGTCAGATTCACAGTCAATCCAGTGGGTTCCCAAACTCATCTTCTGGTTACTTCCCCAGTCCCAGAATATATAATTGAGCTAGATAGATATACTAAGAAGTTGACAGAATTCTCACATTGGTTCCATGACCTGTGGATCAATGGCTATTATGGTTGGAAAGGCTAAATGGAACCCTTTAGAGTCGCCTCTCCTGCATCTCTTATTCTCTCACTCTCAGCATCTCTCTTGCCCCCTCTTAGGCTCTCCTCCCCTCCCCCCCTCCACGTGGTCATGGCCGGCCTCTGCTTCTCTACTCTTTCTCTCTCTCTCTTCTCTGCCTCTTCTACCCCCTTACATTCCCTTCCTATACCCTGAATAAACTCTATTCTATACAAAAAAAAATTGTGTAGAATACAATTGTATAGAATACAATAAATTGTTTCCCCTTCCAAAGAAAATAGTGAATCAAAAATAATATTGAAACTCTGCGCCCCGGTGATGGTGGCGCACACCTTTAATTCCAGCACTTGGGAGGCAGAGGCAGGCAGATTTCTGAGTTCAAGGCCAGCCTGGTTGACAGACTGAGTTCCAGGACAGCCAGGGCTACACAGAGAAACCCTGTCTCAAAAAAACCAAAAAAAGAAAAAAAGAAAAAAAAAAAGAAAGAAACTCTGCAGATTAGTGCCACTATCAGGGACTTGAAAGATGCGGGGGTGGTGGTTCCCCACATCTCCCTTTCATTCTCATATCTGGCCAGTGCAAAGACAAATGGATCTTGGAGAATGACAGTTGATTAGTGAAAATTCAATTAGCTGACTCTGATCGAAGCTGCTGTACTAGATGTTGAATCCTTACTTTAGCAAATTAACATATCTCTTGGTACATGGTGTGCAGCTATTGATCTGTCAAATGCCTTCTTCTCAGTACTTGTCCATAAGGACCACCAGAAGAATTACTTTCAGTTGGCAAGGCCAACAGTATACCTTCACAGTTTTACTTCAAGGATACATTAACTTTTAAGCCCTTCGTCATAACTTAGTTAGAAAGGACCTTGATTGTCTGTCTCTTCCACAAAACATCACATTGGCTCACTATATTAATAGAATTATGCTGACTGGATTACGTAAGCAGGAAGTAGCAACCACTTTGATGATATTGGTAATCATATGCATATCAGAGGATGGGAAATAAATCCAACCAAAGTTCAAGGGCCTTCTACCTCAATGAAATTCTTAGGAGTCCAGTGGTGTAGGTTATGCAGAGATATTCTTTGCATAAGGATAAGTTATTGCACCTGACCCCTCCCACCAGCAAGAAAGAAGCAAACAATTAAAGGGCCGATTTGGATTCTAGAGGCAGCACATTCCTCACTTGGGTGTGTTACTTTGGCCCATATACCACGTGTTTCAGCTACCTTTGTGTGGGGCCTAGAACAGAGAAGGCTTATCAACAGCTCCATACTCCTGAGCAGGCTGCTCTACCACTTGGATCTTATGATCTAGCAGACCCAATGATACTTGAGGTGTCAGTGATAGATAAGGATGCTATAGGTTAATCACGAAAAAGACCTTTGGAGTTTTGGAGCAAGGCTCTACCATCATCTGTAGATAACTGTTCTCCCTTTGAAAGAGAGCTCTTGGCTCTCTTGGGCCTTAGTAGAAAGTGAACTTTGACAATGGGCTGTAGGCAGAAAATTTTTGCAAACATTCAACTTTTAATAAATATTCAACCTTCTTGCCCATCCCCCAGCAGTGGTAGTGGAAGAGAAAAGTTATTAGGATAAGGAAGAAGTGGGCCTGTTTATCAATAGTTCTTTGGGGGTGAGCTCGATCCTTTTGGGAGCAGTTCAGTCCCATAGCAAACACCAAATATGACTCGGCAGCTGCAGACCAGTCCTTTAGGAAGGCAGACACCAGGAGCGAACCAGTAGCTGTAGTTCAATGCTGAAGAACTCTAAAGGCTTGTCAACCGGCCGGAAGAGAGGCCGCCGAAGCGGCAAGCTACTGCAGGAAGCTCCGAGCAGTTCTTTGGCGAGTTTCTCTCTGGTGCCACCACTAGGGGAGATCAGCAACAAATTCTATGTAAGACAAACTGATACATGCTTGTTGTTAGCAAAGACCAGCAAGGCAGAGCAAACCAAGCTGTTTGTGGAGTCATACTTGTACTCCTTTACCATGGGTCCTTTCACGTGTTTGCTCTATCAAAACATCCTTTCATCTGTGTCTGCTTCAGGAAAACATTGTTTTCCGTGTCTGCTCCAGCAAAACATCCTTTCACCTGTGTGCCTCAGCAAAACATTTGACATAACTAACTTTCCAAAGAAACAAGAAGTTCCCACTTCAATGGGCCATCAAGTTATCATACAACCTGAGCTGACCATCATGAGTTGAGCGTTATCTGACCCACCAAGTCATAAAGTAGGACGTGCACAGCTAACAATCTATTATCAAATGAAAGTGTTATATTAGGCACAAGCAGGCATCACACAGAAGTGGACATCTGCAGCATTACAACCTCTTTCTGGGACAAGTTTGAAAGACTCTAGCAAGGTGAAATCTTCACAGCTGGGCAGAACTTTGGGTGGTACACATTTTGTATAGGAGAAATGGCCAGCTGTAGGAATGTTCACTAATTCATTAGCTATAGCCAATGGACTGGCTGGATGATCAGGGACTTGGAAATAGTGCGATTGGGAAACTGAGAAAGGCATCTGGGGAAGGAGCATGTGGATAGTCTCTCCAAATGGGTGAAGGATGAGAAGATACTTGTGTCCCCATGTAAATGCTGACTAAAAGATGGCTTCAGCTGAGAAAATAATCAAGTGCATAAGATGACTTGTTCCGTGGGCAGTCAGCCTCTTTCCCCAGCCATGCCCGCCATTGCCCAATGGGCACATCAACAAAATGGCTGTGGTGGCAGAGTTGGGGTTGCACTCAACAACACAGACTTCCACTCATCAAGGCTAACCTGGCTGCAGCTGTGGCTGAGTGCTGGATCTCCCAACAGCAGAGATCAACACTGAGTCCAAGATATGCCACCATTCCCCAAGGTGACCAGCCAGTGACCTGGTGGCTGGTTCACGCTACATTGGACTACTTCCTCTGTAGAAAGGACAACACTTTATCCTTACTGGAGTAATACTTATTCTGGTTATAGATTTACCTTTCCTGTATATAATGCTTCTGCCAAAACCACCATCTGTGGACTTAGAGAATACCTTCTTCACCATCATGGTATTTCCCATAGTATTGCTTCTGACCAAGAATCTCCCTTCACAGCCAGAGAAGTGTGAGTGAACCCACAATCATGGAGTCCACTGGTCTTATCACATCCCCCACCATCCTGAAGCATAAGGAGACATGACTGTGTGGCGGGTTCACAAAGGTGGCTATTGTTGGTTGACTATATCTAGAACTAAAATCTAAAAGTAGGGGGAATTTTTGTGTAATTTGAAGTAGGAAGATCCGCTTTTAATCTAGATCTTTGAGACCAGAAGACACACCTTTAACTCAGATCTTTAATTCATATCTAATTTGGGCCACACCTCCTGCTGGACGCCTCTATAGTAACATGGAAGTAACATGGAAGATGGAAGCTTTGGTTTGCTCTTTTGCCTGTTTGTGCTCACGTTGCCAGGAAGTCCATTCCTGGGCTGTCATTACAGTATTCGGGACTCCAGTGTCTACTGAAGACCAGCCAACACATTGATTCAGTTCAGTCACATGAACTGAGCAACTAATGGTTCTCAGACTTCTGAAGCCCATGAGTCACTCTAATTGATCCCCTTCCTGTATATATAAAGAGATTCATTCTATATGTTCGTTCTATGACTCTAGGGAACCATGACTAATAATACAGTTCACAGTGGTGTGAATAAGATAGGCCTTCAGTAGAAACTGAATTTCAGATTTTAATCTCAACTGGTGTTGATAACAGGCCATGGGAGCTTCTCTGCCCTGCTATGCAGTGGCCGACGCACTCCGCGGTGGACTGTGTTGCTTCTCTGTACTCGGCAGGTTAGGCGAATTCACTGCTCCTTCGACTTGCTATGATCAGCTTAAGATGGGTTTATTGAAAGTCAGGTGGTAGTGGAAGACATCTTAGATCCCAGAGCTAGGAAACAGAGGCAGGTGGGTCTCTGAATTCATGCCAGCCTGGTCTACAGAATGCATTCTAGGACAGCCAGGGCTACACAGAGAAACCCTGTCTTGAAATACAAAACAAAAAAATAGGTTAATTGAGTGGAAGCTCATAAGGGAGTCAATGGATATCTACCTGTGTTCACTACGGCTGCTGTGAATTCAGTGATGTTTATTTAAAATTTTTAAAATTGTAATGATATTGTTGTTATTATTATTATCAGTGTGTGTGTGTGTGTGTGTGTGTGTGTGTGTATTTGTGCAGATCACACTGCATGATACAGGCTCAGAGGTCAACCTCTGGGACTTTTTTCTCTCCTACCATAGTTTTCAGAGATTGAACTCTGGTCATCAGACTTGTGCCACAAGTACTGTTTACCCGTTGAGATGTCTTACCAATCATAATCATTTGTTTACTTATTGGTTGATTGATTCTGTAGTGTCGTGTAGCCCAGGCTAGCCTTTAACTCCTTAGGCCTATTTCCTCTATTTGCTGAGTGTTTGGTGACAGACAAGAGCCACTATAACAGGCATAATAACTTTTTCCTTTTTTTCTTTTTTCACTGCGTGTGTGTGTGTGTGTGTGTGTGTGTATGTGTGTGTGTGTTGGGTGTACATTTCTGTATATGTATTTAAATGAGTGTGCGGTCTGGTGTGAGGCGGTGCCAGAGGTCAATGTCAGTTTCTTCCTGGGTTGCTCTCCACCTTATGTATTTATTCTGGGTTTCTCATTTAAACCAATTAGTCAGTCTTACTAGGCAGCTTGCTTCAGGGATCCTGGCTCTCCCTTCCAAGCACTGGGATTACACGCAACCATCACACGTGCCTGGTATTTGTGTGGGTTCTAGGGGTTTGAATTCTTGTCCTCATGTGCTCATGCCAAGTGCTTTACCCACAGAGCCACGGCCCTTTCATAGCATTTTTATAGTAATCTTTTCAAAAGCCATGCGTGCTTCCCAGTGTTGAGCTGTAGTTTCCTCCAGAACACAGCCTGAGCTCCTCTGTCCCTCCCTGCCTCATGCCAACTCTGAGTACCCCAAGCTCCAACCGGAACCTTTATCCTGTATCCTTTTAGATCCCAAAATGGGACCAGAGGCATCTCTCTCCAGAAATTAAATTCTAATAAGTATCAGCTCCTCTGCTATCTCCATCAGAGTACTGGGGGGTCCTGAGTACTGGGGGTGTGTGATTTCATGTGGAAGATGACAAGCTCCTTGGAAGCAGACACCAGATTGCATGCTACAGTTTGAATGTGGTTCAAACTTTTCCTTCAAGGGTTCGTTGCTCCCTTCGTTCGTTCCAGGCTGGCCTGGACCTTACTGTGTCCCTAACACTGACCTTACACGCTTGATCCTTCTGTCTCCGGCTCCACATCTCACCACCTGTTCCCTGGGGATTCCTGTTGAAATTTAATCCACGTGGAGAGTTGATGTAGTTCCTATTGTATTTCAAAAACCATAGCCTTGTTGTTCTCTAAGGCTCGTGGACCTGTGCTGTTCACGATTTCAGTCACGTGATACCCTCCTGCTCTTGTCACTTGTCCCCTTATCAAATGAGGGGGAGAGACTTTCCTGAGCAAGGAACTGAAACCCTCTGAACCAGAACAGCAAAGAGGAAGTCTCGGGGGCATTTAATTTTTGCATAAGAACAATTGACTGAGCCAGGACTACACGTGCTGGGAGCAGAAGAGTGCAAGCCCGGCTTTATGGGCCCAGATCTACCAGCCTGAGTCATGGTCAGCCTGAGTTATCCTGTGGTCACCATCTTGTTATTCATTAACTTATAAATCCCTAGGGAATATCTCTTACTTGCTAGACACTGTTTTAAGAGCTTACGAAAGAGAAAAGACTAATAATGTCCTAACCTTCATTCTAAGGAGAATGTGTGTGTGTGTGTCTGTGTGTGTATATATATTATATATATACATGCATATATATGTATTTGTACATGTATTTGTATATGTATATATTCTTAGAATGATGTTTTTAAAGAGGAAGATAGTTCTGGGGAGATGGCTCAGTGGTTAAGCACTCGTCACTCAAACAAGAGGTCCAAGAGTTCAGGTCACAGAGCCCACATGAGAATACTGGGTAGGTTTGGCTGCTTGCTTGTAATTCTACTTGTGGAAGGAAGAGAAAGGGGTCTCCCCTTTCTAGTAAGACTAGTAAGATAGTGAGCTCTAAGTTTGAGATCCTGCTTCAGAAGAATTAAGTGAAAAAGAATTGACAGAGATTCCACACATGGACCCCAGGTTCCACACACACTGATGTGCACATACATACCCACACACAGAGAAGAAGAAGAAGAGGAGGAGGAGGAGGAAGAGGAGGAGAAGGAGGAGGAGGAGGAAGAGGAGGAGAAGGAGGAGGAGGAGGAAGAAGAAGAAGAAGAAGAAGAAGAAGAAGAAGAAGAAGAAGAAGAAGAAGAAGAAGAAGAAACAGCAGCTCATTTTAGTTGATAACATGCTTAAGGAAAACAAGTAAACCAGGGAATAAAAAAGGTTAAAACATGGGGCTGGAGAGATGGTTCAGTGGTTAAGAGCACTGGTTGCTCTTCCAGAGGACCCAGGTTCAATTCCCAGTACCACATGGTAGCTCATAACTGTCTATAACTTCAGCTCCAGGGAATCTGACACTCTCATACGGACGTGCATATGCAGGCAAAACACCAATGCACATAAAATAAAAATAAGTAAAAACAAAAAATCAAAAGGTCGAAATTCACGGAGGGAGAAGAACAGAATGGAGAAGAAGCCACAGTGAAAATGTGATGTCTCCTTTTCATCGTCATCTAGACTTAGATGGTTTGAATATGCTTGGCCCAGGGAGTGGCACTATTTGGAGGTGTGGCCTTGTTGGAGTAGGTGTGGTCTTGTTGGAGGAAGTGTGTCAATATGGGTGTGGGCTTTAAGACCCTCTCCCTAGCTGCCTGGAAGCCAGTCTTCTTCTAATTGCCTTCAGAACAAGAGGTGAAAAGCTCAGCTCCTCCAATCCTATGCCTGCCTGAACACCGCCTTGCTCCCACCTTCATGATAATAGACTGAACCTCTGAACCTGTAAGTCAGCCCCAATTGAATGTCCGTACAAGAGTTGCCTTGGTCATGGTGTCTGTTCACTGCTAACTAAGAAGTTGGTACCAGGAATAGTGGTGCTCTCTATGATAGGGCTGACCATGCTTTGGTTTGGAAGAACGTGGAGTTTGGTACTTTGGATTTGGGAAGCAGTGGATTGCTTTAAGTGGCGCTCACTGGGCTATCCTAGTAGGAATTTGGAAGATTGTTGTTGCTAAGAGTGGTTTGAACTGTGCAGATCTGGCCCAAGAAGTTTCAGTGGAGAAGAATTTCAGTATGTGGCATAGAGACTTTTTGTGGTATTTTGGTGAAGAATGTGGCTGCTTTTTGCCTTTGTCTGAGGATTCTACCTGAGGCTAAGGTGAACAGGTTTAGATTAATTGCTTTGAAAAAAGGAAGTCTCAAAACAGCCTGGTGTAAATTCTGTTGTGTGGTTAACTGTAAACGCGTTATTATGACTCGTATATATCTGATATGCAGCTCATGTGATATGTGACCCCTGTGAAAGGGTTACGTGACCCACAGGTTGAAAACCTCAAGGAACAAGCGTGTGCAAAGGCCAGGGGAGAAGGATGGGTAGGAAGAAAGCAGAGCAAGATGGGAAGGCAGAAGCCCAGGGAAAGGGGTTACAAGGGCGGGAGAGAACAGAGGTGGTTTGAACAAATTGTCCCCCAGATTTGGGGGCATTTGAATACTTGGTCCATCATATGTTGGTGAGTATCTGGAAAGGCTTAGGATGGGTGGCCTTGCTGGAGAAAGTACCCACTAGGGGTAAGCTTGAGATATCACATCCTTCCACCGCCTCAGGTAGCTCTGTAAAATACCTTTTATTCTCCTGTTGTAATTGTTGTCTCGGAGGTTTACTGCCTCTGTCTGATAATCTAGCCCTAGTCCTAGAAGCATCCGGCCTCTCTAATCTAACCTAGGCCTGGGATGCTGCCAGCCCCTGAGACTTGATGCTGAATAAGCTCACCCTTTCTTGTTCTTTCTGATCTCTGGCTGGCTGGCTCAATTCAGCACTTCTGGCTCAAACTGGTTCAATCTGGCTTTTCTCTCAGCCTCTGAATTGCTCTTCTTGGCCCTAAACTAACTCTAGCAATCTTTTCTAATCTCTGGCTCTTTCTCATTCTCTTGCTACTTCTGTCTTTACCTGTGTCTAGCTTGTTCTTTCTTCAATCTGTCTCTGTAAACTCTCTCGGTAAAGCTGCCTCCTTCTCCCTCTGTGCTGCTCTACTCTTCCTCTCAACTCTGCTGCACCGCTTTCCATAAACTCTACTGTATTCCTAGACTAGACTCTCTTCCTCCTGTACTGTCTGTCTCTCCCTTGAGTAACTTTCCTTTTCTATTTTCTCTTGCAAGAGTTGGGCATAGCCTATTCTGTCAAATCTTTTTTCTGATCCATCACTTTTTCTGCCACTCAATCAGACCAACTAATTTTACCTTTATTGTTTGGGATTAAAAGTGTGTGTACTAAGGGTGTGTCTATACTCCAGCCAGAGGCATGAAAGGTATGTGCAAAGAGCTGAGCCACGCCCTAACTAGAAACGGGTTCAAATATCCTGTAACGTACCTGTTTGCTGCCTGCCATTTGAGATGTGAGCTCTTAGCTGTTCTTTGTGGCCATGCCTGTCTGCTGTCAAGCTTCCATACCATGATAGTGATGGACTCTCATCCTTCTTGAATCATGAGCCCAAAAGAAACTCTTCCTTTTCTAAGCTGCATTGGTTATCATGTTTTAGTCATAGTGCCAGAAAATGATCTAAGACTGGAGTTTGTACCAGGAGTGGGGTACTACCGTGACAGACTAATCATGTGTTCTAGACCTTTGGACTAGAACACAGTTGAATTTTTAAAGCAGGATTTAATGGGATGGCATTGTAGGAGTTTGGAAGACAGTGCTGAGAGCCTTGGGAACTTTGGAGGACCAGCTCAAAAGGCTTCAGAGGGAAGCAAGGACTTTAACAGCAACTGGGCTAGGGACAGTGCTTGTGAAACTTTAGCAAAAGTAGTGTCTGCCTTCCTCCTTTGTCCTAAGGATTTGCCTGAGGTTAAATTCAAAATTAGTGATCTGATTTCTTTGATGGAGGACATTTCAAGGCAGCCTAATAATCATGACTGCTACACGGTTATATACAGGTCTACAGTATAAAGAACAAGAAGTGCAGGAAGAAATACAGGATAGACAGTTTGAGGAGAAGAAAGCACCGTGAGCCTTAGGGCTGCAGACAAGGCTTGTGAAGAAAGAGATAAGGAGATAAAAGAAGTCTGAACTGCTTTGGAAGAAAGGAGAGAGGACTCCGAGGGCACTGTCCCACTCAGCCAAGCTTCCAAAAAATTATCTGCTCCTACAAAGGAACAAACACAAAAGCTGCTGCAAAAATGCATTCAAGGGGAAGAGGGTTCGGGCCAAACTGGGCAGTGTCATCCATGCGATTCTGACTTTAGTCATGAAGGACATCTAAGGGAATGTACAGAGAGCCACTGAGGCCAGGCAAATGGCAGGGGAGTCCCCTCCCCAGGGACATGAAAGGCTATTGTGAGAAGCTGTGGAAGTGAAGCCGGAGATGTTAGAGATGCCAGATCTGTGAGATAACTACCTAGAGAGCTGCCCAGAAGGCACAGAGTGAACGCAAGAGAGACAAGTGTGTCACCGGCAGTAGAGCAGGAATGATAGAGACATTTTAACCCTTTGGCATCAGACAAAGTGATAGTTTTCCCTGCTGGGGTTCAGACTTGCTTTGGTCCAGTATTTCCCCTCTCTGTACCTCCATTCCTCCCTTTTGAGATGGTAGGTGTAGTCTGTGCCACTGTACAAGTATGTACCTTGCTTTTTTAAATGTTATAGAAAGTTATAACTAAGAGATTGCCTTGAGCCTCGGAAGAGACTTTGAACTTAGAACTCAGGGTTGAGACTGAAAGACCATGAGGTCCCTTGAAGCTGGACTAAACGCGTTTTGCTTTAGTGCATGGCCAGACTAGAGAATACTTGGTTTCCTGTTGGCAGCCCTGTTTCGGGAGGTTTGGGAGATGCCTTGCTGGAGAGGAAGGGGGTCACTGGGAAGTGGCTTGAAGCATCAAAGCCCCCCACCATCCCCAGTTAGTTCTCTGCTGTTCCAGTTCTGAACCTAAGCTCCTGCCAGTTCCTGCTGCCGTACCTACCTGTGGCCACACTTTCCCATGGTGAGGGTGATGAGGATAAAATCATAAGCTCCAATGAAGCCTTCCTTCTCGAAGTTAGCTTGATCATGGCAGTGTATCAGTAATAGAAAAGTAACTGAGACAGAAGCCCTTCGGTAGAGATAGAAAGGTTGAACCTAAACTGAGTCACCCAAGAAACTGACACATTTACTCTGTACTTTATTTAGAAAGGACATTCTTACTCCTTTGCTTCCTCTCTTCCCACACCTTTAATCATGCCACAAATGGGAGACTCTGATGCACCAGGGTAGTGGCCAGGGAGTAGGTAATGACAGGAGATGGTTTGGTGATCTGCTAAGGGAGGGGCAAGAGTTCCAGAATGACTTGAGGCGTTTCCGACTTGCCCACCTGGAAGGACTTCTCTCACATTGCTACTCAGTCCTACACGAATACATTTTAATGCAGGTTTTGATTTGATCTTACTCCCTGGAGGCATCTAAATCAGAGCGCTCACTAAGGTGTTAACCCCCACCCGTATCCCTAACCTTCTCAAAGCCACCCCCTTCTTATCTCGGGCCACTTTTCAAGCCATCAGATCTGCCCTCCTTTTGTTTTTTTCTTCAATGCCCATTCCATTAGAAGACAGGTTTTCAAGTTTTCATTACCCCATGTCATCTTGGGCAAAACCTGTATTTTCTTTTTGAGCACCTACTATGGGCCAGGCAAACAATTACATAGTCATCACATTTTTAACGCATTTAAATCCAAGTCATTCTAGCATACTGCTAATGATTGGTGACCAATGTGCAGCAATTAACAAATCACACACACACACAACTTTTCTTTGGCTATTTTATTTGGAAATAAACCACCCAAGACCCTCATTACTTATATTTTAAACAGGACATTATATTGGAATGTGAACTAGTGGGTTCTGGGTCTCCTCGGGACAAGCAATTTCAGTGTTGGAGGTTCTAGTTTAATTGTACCATGAAGTTACAACAAGGGAGTGGGGAACCTATGTATCACTACGTTTTAAGTAGTACCATGCCTGACTGAAGCTTCAAAGTGAGAATGGTGAACTTACAGGGTCTTTAAAACATCTTGAAGTAATAACAAGCCATAGACTGAAGCCGGGTTGTTTTAAAACATTACACAGAACTAAAACAATTGAACCAATTTGTCCTTTGTTCTTTTTATTGCGTTTCTTATTACATTAATACTGTTTTAAAAAGAAACTCAAAAGCATCCGACTCTAGCCTAGCACCAAGCTCAGCGAAGTTGTCCTCGCACTGGCCTGGTTTCCACAGAAAAAGTGCCTAGAGGCTGCTAGCCCTCTTAAAGTGTGAAAAAGGAAAGGTCCCGGGGCTGAGCCCAGAGCCAGCCAGAACTCTGGTCCCCCTAGGTGGGAGGATCTGCCCGAAGTTTGCTAAATTTTCTGGCGGCAAGGCTGACCCACGGCCGCCTTTTCGCTCCAGGGTAGCGGGGCCTAGGAGAGTTGCACCCCTCCAGGGGTCTTCACCTTTCCAAGCAAAATCCCTCCAGGCTGGACACGCTTACGCGCCGTCCCTGCAGGGTAGGCGAAAGTACCGGGACGACCCGGAGTCTCAGAACACAGAGCGCCAGCGCGCAGGCTGCTGCGCGACCGTGTATACCGGGCAGCGATCGCTCCCGAAGCACCGCGCTCCCCGGCACAGGCACGGGCATCCTGGGCCACGACACCCGCTCTACCGCCCTCTGCCCGGGAGGGGCGGCCCTTCCCTCGGGAGCGAGTGATTGACGGCCCCGCTCCCCCCTCCTCGGCTCGCCTGCGAACCCGGGCTGTGTGTTTTGGAAGCGGCGCTACGGGCCAGGAGCGTGTGACGCCCGGAGCGGCCAACGCCGCCCTTCCTTCCCCCCCTCCGGGGCTCCGGCCACAGCAAGGAGGCTGGGACGGCCAGGGCGGGGCCGCGGGCTCTGGGCTCAGGGCGCGGGGCGGAGCGCTCGGCCGGGTGGAGGCCCAGGGTGGAGAGCCGGGCGGGGGCTGCTCACGCCCAGCCCCGAGGCCGCGCCGCGCCTCGCGGGACAGGTCGAGCCGGCGGGGCGGCGCCCGGCTCCGGGGAATAATGAGTGTCTGTCAGGCTGGCCCCGGGTGACTGGGCGGGGCGCGGGCGGGGGCGGCGCGGGAGGCGGGGGCGGGGAAGGGCAGGGCGGGGTGCGTGTTTGCCAGTGACTCGCCGACCCCTCCGGCGGCTGCCTCCACCCAAGTGGGTGGGGACCCCTCCCAGCCCAGGCGGCTGTGGCGGCTCCCGCTGCCCCTCCCTGACCCTCCCACCCCGGCTCCCAGCCTCTACTTACCCCGCCAGCCCCGGGGAGGCTCGCAGAGCGAGCGGCGCCGGCGTCATGTGACTGCCCAGAGTTGGTGCCAAGGAGCCAGAGGGGAGCCGGGAACCGAGCCGCGCGGAGCCGCGGCCCGAGCGCAGTGCAGCGCCACCCGAGCCGACCCCACCCGCGCGTCCGTGCGGTCGCTGTCCCCGTCCCCGACGCCGTCCGGCCCGAAGCGCTTGACCTGCCGGCCCGCGGTGTTCCGGGCGCCCGGGAAGCCGGGGGAGCCGGGCCTGGGTTTCTTGGCCGCTGCGCTCGGCACCGCGCTTGGCAGAGTAAGTCCCCTCGCCCTCACCTTGCAGTCTTGCGCCCCGCTTTGCGCCGCATCTGCTTGCTTCTCTCTCTCTTTTTTTCACCCCCTCGGAGAAAGCAGGGTGCGGAGAACTGGTTCGGGGTGCAGCGACGGCTCCTTCGGGCTTGGGAAAGTACAGCGGAGCTGGGGTTGAGGAGCGAGGGGGAGGGGATGGCGGGCGGGATCGTGGGATAGGGAAACTCGGTGGAGCGGGAGCCCGCGGGCGGGGCTCACCTGTGTGGTCCCGGCGGCCCCCCCCACCCCGCGCTCGGTTCCCATCGGAGCCCCCGGCGCACCCCGCGAGCGGCCGCGTTGGAGGAGGGAGCCAGGTAGCGGCGAGGCCGCGCGCCTGCTCCTTCCCCCTCCCGCCCGGACTCGGGGCTCCCGCCCCCCACCCGCGCCCCCAGCTGCCGCCCGGCAAACTTGGAGCCCAGCCTCCAGCGCCCCTGGCGAGAAACTTGGGGGCGACTGGGAGTGAAGGAGCATCCCTTTTTCGGTACCCGGAGCGCGCTAACTGCTGGGTCATTTGGCTCGTGGGAGAAGGCAGGGGGAGGCAAAGAAGCAGCGAGGTTTGGAGAGTCTGCCTTTGGGGACGTGGAGAGAACCTGCCGCAGTGCCTGAAGCAAAGGATTGAAGCGTGGTTAGCTGTGCAGAGCGCCTTCGGTGTTAGGGAACCGGAGCCCCATAGGGACCACGGGACTGTGGTGTGGATCAGAACCTTTGGATTGCTTGGAGGTGGCAAATAAGAGTTGGAATTGTCATATCCATGTCTTTGGCGGATAGCAGAAACACTTCTGTAAATTTTTACAGCAGTACTTACAATAGTAGTACTTTACAATAATACTAGTTGGATATGAATGAGCCTTTGAATAATTCAGGTTAAATGGACACTAGATATTGTTCACCTTGTATTCTTCAAAATAAACACTTTACACGGAGTCATTGAGATTTTATTCTAAGAACTTATTTTTCCCCTTCTAATATTGTTAAAGATACTTTCTTTTCAAGAGTGGTGTGTGGTTGGGAGGGAAAAGTATGAACTGGTATTCTGAACTCATTTAGATTTGGTATCTTGTTACTAAGCAAAATTGAATGGGCATGGGCCAGTTATGATAAAAACGAGAATTTTATGCATAAATTTGAGGAACACTTTTTTTTTAATAAGAAATTCTGTCTGCATGATCACTTACCTCATCTCAGGGATGTAACCAACATCTTCATAGGTTTATAAGTTAGCGTTTATGAAGAAAGAGCTCCCTGAGCCATTCCTTGGCTCCAACAACCTTAGGCTATTGAGAGTACCTGAAAGAAGATGTTTGATTAATTTAAACTCCCTAGAGAAAAATCAGTTTTCTCATCAGTGGGGTTTGCTGCAGACCGTCGCCACCGGCCAAGTCCTGTGAAGATGCCCTGTAGAGACCATTTGGCTGAAATGAAGGAGAGTATCCTAGAGTAGGAGTGACAGTCACTGCTTGGATTGCAAACCCTTCTGCAGTACAAGACTACATAGTTGTTGGGAGAGCCATTGTCACTTTGCTGCAAAGTTTCTTTATTAAAATTCAGTCTTGTTGCTATGGGTACCGCGATGCCATTCCCCTCCCCCTTTTCCTTTTTAACCTGTGGTTATGTCTACACACCGATCCTTAAATCTCTGATAATGGAAACTGAGTTGAGTTAAAACCATCTTGGCTAACAAAGTACAAAGAAAAAAATACTGTGGGTGGGACTTTAAACGGCCCCTGCTGCCTTAGAATACCTCAGGAAAAAGAGTCATTGATAGATTATCTGGTAAAATTGGTGCTGGAATTTATGAATTGCCTATCAATTTTGGAGTAAAAAAAAATCACATTCCCAAAAGGTGATTTTTTAATAGGTTTATGTGGAGAACTAGTGGGTAGCTATGTCCTTGACTACATTTGAAAAAGAACGAGATTTTCAAGTGGCTAAATAGGCAAAGTCTATCTTCGAATTTAGTTGTGACCAAAGGAAGCTTGAACTTGGTCCAACTCTGGTTCTGTGGCTGTAAGCTGGGTTCTTACAGCAGTGCATTCTCCAGGTTTTCCTCAGTATGCACGATGGCTGGATCCGATCTTCATCCCAGTGTAGAATTTGGTCAGGGCACGACTGGCTGCTAGCCCTTGGGACCTGGCCGAAAGGGACAAAAGAAGTCAGGAGGAGGCTGGCACTAGGTAATTCACAAGGTCTCTGCAGCTTAAAGACGATAAAATCTCTTGTGTACTTGGGATGTTTACTGTATGTGGCGGCCCCTGTTTGTAAATAGGGCAGGTCCCCTTGTATAAAGCTGGTGTTATTATTCACACCCATAGAACAAACACCTCCACCCCCCTGTTGTTGTCTTAAAAACTCCAGCTGCTCATGAATATAGGGTCAGGGAGGGCTGGCTAAATGTTTCTCTCTGCGCTCTCTCCAGCACTGCCGGCCGGGCTGTTTCCTGTTCTTTGTTTCAAGGCTGGGGTTTGCGTCATACATTCCAAGTGGCATATGTGTGCTCTTTCCTGTTTCAGGCTGTTTTCTGGTCGATCAGTAGCCTAAACCAGGCCACGGTCCCTGCCCCTACACTCTGTATCCCCACCCAGGGAGTTATCATGTCTCTACACTGTGATTGCTTAAGATGCCTGTGTTATGTCATAATGAGAAGTCAGTTAACCTTTTCACACACACCCTTTGCCCCACTGTTTACAGGGGCAAATCAATACTTTTACCTTTTAAAAGTTATCCCACTGTTGTGATATTAGGGAATTTCGACAGATAGAAAGGAAGTCATTTTTTTGCAGTTTTCCTGTGAAGATGGATACAGCCATTGTTTTGAGATAGGCACATTGCCCCGAAGCTGTCAAATTTAGATCAGGATTAACACCTTAGAGTTAAAGATCTCGCATTATGCGAAAGCTCTGGCCTACCCTTGCTCATTTTCACTCGGGCTGCCCAAGGTAGGCCCAGGGGATGGAGAATTTAAACAGCTTGGCCACCTGCGCTGAGTTGCAAAGTCTTGCTTGTTTTGAAGGAGAAATCTGTAGAAAAAAAATTATTCAAGCAAAGCATGACATGTACCGAGAAAAAAAATACAGGGTTATTTCTGTAAGGGATAAAGATTAAACCAGAAGAATAATATTTTTAAGGGCAAAGGGATACTACTATATCCTAGAGGTGATTTCTAGCCCATTTTAAGAATAAAAAAAAATCTTAAAAGGAAAAGGAGAGGTAAGTGCTGATTGCTTTTGTTGAATGATGGCTTGGAAAATTGTAATCTTCTGTTTTGAAAACAGAGGGATACTTATCTTTCTCATAATATCAGTTTTTCAATCTTTAGCCTGTGGCCTCGACAGCCTGGATAAACTGTTTAATAAGTTTCTCTCTCTCTCTCTCTCTCTCTCCTTTAAAAGAAAGAGTTGGGTTGGGGACTTTTATTTGTCTTTTCCAAACTTACTTGGGGATTTTCCTTAAAACCTCAAGGAATGATCTACAGAGTTTGAGATGGACTTATTCAAGAGATGACGAAACACAAACCAGCCTGAGGTGCAGTCTTGAGAAAAGCTAGTTGCTTTAAATATCTCATCTTGCTAATAGTTACAAAAAGATGACTATAACATGATAGGAAGTGAAAGAACTATCCCAACTGCCTCATCTATGAAAGTTACTAGGGTCAAACAGTATGCTAATGACACTTTCCTTGAAAAACTATGGACGTCTTAGAAAGCCCCAGGAGTGGTTTGATTTGGTTTCTTTTTTTTTTTTTCTTTCTCCCTTAGAACAAAGCAACTTGAAATATTACGCTGCACTGAGAACAAGAGACCTTTAAGCTGAAGTTCATAAATTATTTAAGTTGAAATACAAAGTTAGTAACAACCCAACTAGATTGGGTAGACAGTCTTGATGAGGTTTACTCCAGATCATTCTTTCTGCTTGGGTGGGGACAGGGAGGTGGCTAATAGGTTTGATTGGGGTCTAGTCTACTCTATCAGGAGTGTTGTAAGCTTTTAAATGCAGTATTAAATTGTTAGGGAAGTTGTATTTGGTAGTTGCTATATCCATTAGGCATGAGAACAATAGTTTCGTCTCTTCATGTAACTCATCATGCCCAATTTAACTTCATTGTCTCCGGGTTTTCCAAATGCTAGTTTTACACCCACTTGCAATGCATGTATATGTATGTATGTTTACACACCACACACACACACAAATTGGACTTGTTTCTGAAGTGGCTAGTTAGCATTGATCCTATCTGTTCTAGAAAGAGAAGTCCCTAGAATCTTAGAACAATTACCACCCGGTTTGCTGAGGGGTATTTTCTCATCAGTGCCTCCCCAGAGTGAGCAGGATGGCCTGCAGTGTTCTCATTTCAGTCTCCGGCTGTCCAGACCCTGCTTCTCATCTTAGACAGTCATGCCAGAACTCGGAGACAGGAAACCAGACAGAGTCTGCCCTGATAAGGGAGAGTATTGTCTAAAGGAGGTAGCCCCGCTCCCCCACCCCACCCCAAACACTCCTTCCTTGAAAGTTAGTAGGGAAACACGGCACTGTGGATACTTTGTGAATCGGGACTAGAGATGTTTTCTTCTAAAGCAAAAGGAGAAAAATTATATATGCTCAACTGTCTACACACCGAACGTGGACTGAAGTGCATCAACTATCAAAACTGTTCTGTGCCTTGTTCTGCGTGTTTTCAGTAAAGTTCTTTGGCAAAGCTGGTTCCTTGAGGTTTTTGAAACCCATTTCCATTGTGTTGGCAGGCTGAATACATTATCATTTCCCCAGCCAATTGTTAAGGGGTGGGGGGGGTGGTGGCGCGAAGATGGAGCTACAACTGACAAGAGGCAGGTTCCTGGCGATCTGCGCCTGCGCACTCAGATCAACTCCCGGGTCTAGCTTTAACCCTCTTAGGAGAAACATCTCTGAGTTCAGCCTAGTCTGGGACTTAGGCTAGGCTAGTTGCAGGTCTTTGAAGGTTTAGGGATCATGCAAGAGATGAGTCGGATGCCTCATCCATGGAGGTCAGGATAGAGGGAAGGGAGATGGTTGAAGTCAGCTTCTACCCTGGAGAGCAGCCTGGGTTTGTCTCCTTGGCCCCTGCCGTTCTTTCCAAGAACTGCTCGCTGTCGGAGTCTAATGACTGCCATCTACTCCTCACCTATGCTATACCCTGGAACCTTCCCGAATATTTGGATTAGTAAGATCAGTTTCCGGTTCCGCTTCTCCAAACACGGCACTTTGAGTCACCCTCGCACCCCAAGGATTCACATTTTGTGTTTTAGACACGCTGGCTTCACCAGCCTCGGACCCGTGCACATCCCGGGTCCTTGCCCTTCATGTTTATCCTAACATGAGAAGTGTAGTTTGACATCCACACGTCTGTTCATCTCGCAGGTATTTATTGAGCACCTAGTCATTAGTGGTAATCTCACCTTATGTGCAATCATTCGGAGTTATGCCACCGGACAGAGTGGAGCTGCACGGGGTGATCTAACCTGGAAAGGCATTTTGAAATCTTAATTGCTCCTGGAACCTCCCCGCGCCGCTGCTTACTGCTTACCACAGACCAGTGTGCACACCACACCCTCAGGGTTGGGGAGTGACCCCAGGGGGAGGTGATTCCACCCAAAAGTGGCTCCCTCCACCCAGGGCGTGCAGCACAGAAAAGCTCTGGTCTGCCAACAGGCACACTCTGGTTCCTGGCTGCAGCCCCACGTGTGGAAGAGTCCCTCTGTTTCCTCATTTCTAAAATGGGGACGAAGACCTGACCCCTCCGCCTTTGTACAGTTACTGTGAGGATTTCCGTATTTACTTGGGTAAAAGCTGCCAATTTTTCTCAGCGGTTTTATGGACCAATTGCAGGTGCATTGGCTACCAAGAATAATAACCTAACTGGGAACCTTCAGAATATAGCTTTTGATCTTGTGTCCGGATAAGCTTGGAAAGAAAGGGCAGGTTAAAAATCATTCCTGTTGGCTACTGTGAGATTATTTATCGCTGAGCTCCACAGAAGATCCCCTCAGAGTGTCGTCCCCTCTCTGACTTCAGTGGTGTGCCAAGTCCTCAGCCTTGAAGTCAGGCGGTGAACTGGAGTTCGAATCCCGCCTCTCCAGCTGTGTGAACTTGGCAGGTTGGTTGTTAGGCCCCCGCCCTCCGGAGTGTTTTCATTGTGAAATGAGAAAGCAGTTCCCACTCAAGGCTTGAAATGACACAGATGAGTAAAGAAACAGGACATTCGTCACAAAGGTGGTGGTGACCAGCCGGACAGACGGATCCCGTGGCCTTTGTTTTCATTGGTCAACGAAAGTATGCTCTCTGTTGTTTTTGAGGCAGGGTCTCTCCGTGTAGCCCAGGCTATTGTGGGAGTTGTAGCAGCCGTGTGTATCCCTCCTGGGACCTGGGAATACCAGCATGTGACCTCCCATACCAGGCAAAAGTATCATTATTAGAAAACAAGAAAAACCCATCAGCTACTGCTGGCTCCTGTCCCCTGCCTCTTACCATTCTTTTGTAGGGTTTCAGAGCCCTTGATACTAGGTTTATTTAAAGACCTCCATGGGTGGGTAAGGGGAAAAAATTGTTTGAGGGTGATAGTGGGAAGAACTCCAGAGACTGTCTAGGCCAGGCTAAGGTTAGGGGCAGTAACTTTTTAAAGGAAGTTTTGATCACTTATTTCCTGTAGGGCTGGGCCCCTCCCCCTGGAACCTGTTTAGGAACATTTCAAGTGTGTTCAGGAGGAGATGGCTGCGGAAGTCCTTCTCAAGGCTTGGCCACTTATACTTAATTATCATTATTGGTGGGGAGGGGCTGCTTGTTTTGTTGCTACTTCCTTGGGCCTAGCACAGAAACAACTTTCTGTTCAGTGTCCCTTCTGAGTAAGAATGCCTTCTACTAGGTGCTAGGGAAGGGACCTGCCTGTACCCCAGGGGTAGAAGACACACCCTTCTAGCTTGGTGAGGTAAGAGGAAGCCAACCTGGATGAAGTGGAGGGCAGTGAGCTGGCCACGTGGGGTGGGGAGAGCCTTGAGCAGGTCTTTGAAGAATTAGGAGGATTTAGATAAGCCGGAAGGGGGAGGGGGCGTAGCACTCTGTTGCCCGGCATCGGGGCCAAAAATGAACAAAAGCTTGGGGTGGGGAGTCAGGGCCGCTTGGGGAGCCTGGGCTGGTTAGGAAGCTGGTGACAGGCACCAGCAGCTAACCTTGCCCTGGCAGCCCCAGGCTCCCCTGGAGGAGGCCCCAGATGAGGAAGGGACTGCAGGCAAGGGGGCTGGGCTGCGGTACTTCCCCCCACCCCACCCCTCCCCCACCCCGCCCCCCACAGCCCCGACTCCAGCAGGAGGCCCGAGGACCTGGCCCCAGTGGCTGTGGTGGAAAAGAAGAGAAAAGGGGTGGGGCAGACTTCACAGATGACCTTAGGTTTCCATGGTAAAAAAAAAAAAAACGAGAAAATAAGTCAAACGGGAGTTAAGGAGGGGCAACCTCTCAGAGAACAGGGACTGGAGGGAGGAGAGAGGAGGAGGGTTGGGCTGGACTGGAGCCATGTTGCCCAGCAAAGGTTGCAAGTGCTTTCGGGTTTGTGTTTACTCTCGATGGGAGGGCACCTTTCCCCCTGCACAGTTCTGTATGGAAGGTGTAGTCCTCTGAGATAAAGTTCCCCGAGACTCCAGGCGCTGGGAACTACACCCTGACAGTTCTTTCTGGTTATTTTTAAGGTTCCAGCCATCCTTGGTTCAGGGTGGAATTTCCAGGAACTGGCTGCAGCCTGGAGCCAGTCAGGTCCCTCCCAGCCTTCCCACTCCCTGCAGGGTGGGGCCCCATGGGTGGAGGCCCAGCAGGGTGGAGTGAGGTGGGTCTCCAGCGATAGCGAGCCTGGCAGAAGAGAGGCCCCGTGGCCTCACGCAGCCTTTCTGGATTTGATTATATAACGCCTCACAGAGGAGACCATGAGGGCTTAGGCGAGGCCTTTTGAGCTGTGTACACAGCAGGATTAAGACCTTGTGGGTATTTTTCAATTTATCTTGGGTGGCATGCCCTTAAAACTAAAACACAGAATTGTCGTTGAGCGTAAAGGAGGAAAACAAATGTGTAACCCAAGTATTAACCAGGTGCCCTTGAATGTCAGAGTTGGAGGGTAATATAGGTTTGGGTCTCTGCAGCCCTCCCAGGCTCTCGGGTGGGGTTAGGGCGGGGCGTGGCGGGGCGTGGGGGGGGGGCTGGCATGGAAAGCTGGAGGGATCCTGCCTTTCCACCTGTCCTTATTTACATGTAAAATCAATTGCTTCACTTGGTCTTTCCGAAGTACAGGGTGTGGGCAGAATCTTATCTGAAGCTATGTCCTGTTTGGACAAGTTGGACTCGCCCTGGCAACTCTCCACGGGGTGGAGCCGATGGGTGGAGGCAGAAAAGTAAAATTGGGTGGCTCGTTCACAGAAAGGGGAGGGAGGACCGCTGGCTCCCTGGGTCCTTGATCCCATCTGAAAGCAAATAATGAACTTCTCCCTTTTCCAAACCGCGTTAATGCCGAAATAATTGATGAGAGGCAAAGATTCGGGAATACCGAGTGGAATTCTGTTCAGGTTGCCAGTGGAAGAAGGAGGTGGGTGCGTCCCTGGGTGGGTGGGTGCTTCCCGGGGTGGTGTGGACACTGGATACCCTTCCAAGGTAGGTGCCAGCAAACCCCTGCCTGCCCTTCTGCGTTTCTGGCCGGGGCCATTTCACGGCACCTCCTGTAGTTCTAGTCACCGGGAGCGCTCAGAAAGTTTGCTAAGGAAATGTAAAGAAAGGTTTCTCGAGAAAGGAAGTTCTGCTCCCCGGACGGGACCTGGACGGCGCTGGCCCTCCTGGCCAAGATCCACAGCGAGCTCTGATCTTCACCCTGTCAGTTCCTTTGGAGAGTGAGGGTGGGGGCCAGTAACATACTTCCTCTTTTGAAAAATCGGCCGCCCAGGAGAGTGAAGAGGGTAGGTACGCACCGATGATCGTTGCTTGTTGGGTTGTCTAATGGTCTCTGCTCTGGACGCCTGGCTGAGGTCCCCTTTGAGGGAAGCAGATAATTGGGACAAGCCTTAGGGGTCAGGCCAGAAAGAGAAAGGAGAGACTGACCGGCAAGTCTTGCTTTGTCCTCAACAAACTGAGAGCTCCTGGCTCTATTCGCCCTCTAGCCCATTCCTTCCCTGCCTTACGTATGAGGAGGCAGTTGTACCACCGCGAACCTCACAGACTGCAGGAGCTGGATCATTTCTAGAAGTCACCTAATGATCCTCCAGGCTTCTAATATATGAGTATACAGTTACATGCTTACAGAAACCTGACCCCTTGGACTGATAATCTGCAGCCAAAAGTAGAAGAGGGGAGGGCTCCCAATTAAATGAAAATTTGGTTTTATAAGCTTTTCCCCACAAAGTGACCTAGTTGTTCTAATGATGGGAAATTATTTGGGAAGAAACTGATTTTCCTATATTGTTGGTTTTTAACCACCTCAGTGACTTCTAGAAGCAAAAAGAAGTTTTGCCCCCATACCGTAGGTTTTTCCCGGCATTGCCTAATTCAGATTGAGAATATTTAGTTAAATAGAACTAAGATGTAAAGAAACAACCACACTTGAGGCTTTCTGGTTTCTGCAATGCCAACATAAAGTGGTTAATAGGATTCCTCAGCCTGGTTTTAAAACCTACGAGGTTTTAAAGACCCTGAGGCAGGCTGGTACAACTCCAATCTTCCTCCAGCTTTAAGGCTCCAAAGCCTGTTTTCGTGCGCCACCTACTGGTTCTCTCTAGAATTGCTGTCAGGTAAGTCAAAGACAGGCATCAGAATCAGATTCAGGTTTCAGAATCCCCTTTTAAACAATGAAGGAGGTGGGCAGTGTGCATCTGTCACTCTAGCACTTGGGAGACAGGTGGAGCTCTAGGTCAGCCAGGCTATAGCGTGAGACTCCGTTTCAAAAGAAAAAAAAAAAAACAAGCTTTAAAAACAGGATAACGCTAACTGTCCCTGGGTAACAGCGGCTGTCCACCAAGTCTTAAGACACCGATTCCTACAGGTCTCAGCTTACGTGTTGGTTACGTGGAAGACACTGTGGTAGTGCTGTACTCGGTCTTTCCTGATTTAAATAGTAACTTTAATTCAAGTATGTAGGATTGAACCCGGGGCCTTGTGGTGGTCAAGAGTTGTATCCCCTCTTTTCCCTGGTTCCTCACCAGAAAGTCTAAAGCGGTAGCCAAGGCGATGGGTACAGAGAAACTGCTGCTGTTGTTTTGAACAGGCAGCCTGATATGTACTGGTGTGCTCCGTTTTCTTGATGTCCTGTCTTTCCCTATTGTTGTGTTTGAGCTTTTAACTATAGACTTAATGAACTTGAACATCCTCGCACAGGTATGCAAGCAAAGCCGGTCCCTGCTCCCGGCTCTGGTGAGCCCAGAATGGCCTTGAACTGAGGCGTCTTCTCACACCAATCAGCTTTATTTATTCTGAGATCCAGCAGGATCAGCTCACCTGGCTTCCCCTAGAAGCTCTTATTAACAGCTGGGAGTTCCAGGCATTGATTATCTTGCTTTATAGATTGCTCTGGGGTTTGATACCAATAAATGGAGTTGTGTGTGTGTGTGTGTGTGTGTGTGTAGTACGTACTACAAATCCAAAAACTGCGCATCTGTTGAGATGAGTGATTCAGAAGAAAAAGGATCCTGTAACTTGAGAAAGGAGTGCGGTCTGCTTCCTTCCTGTGAGAAGCATTGCTGCCCTGGGGCTGGTTTAGGCTGTCGTCTGAGGCCTCAGAGCCTCGGGTCTCTTTCCTTCCACACCTGGGAATGTGAGAGCCAAGATAAGCATCTTGTGGGATGGATTCCGAGAGCAAACTCCATTTAAAAGACTGAGAGGTAGGTAGGAAGCTGCTAACCTGTCCGACCTTATCAGCGGGAGCAGAACACCTGTCTGCTGGCTTTATGGAGATACACACCTTCCTTCCTTTCTTAAGGGTGGGGCAGGACCCATCTTAGAGCCCTACCTGTGTGTGTGTGTGTGTGTGTGTGTGTGTGTGTGTGTGTGTGTGTGTGTGTGTGTGTAGGCCTGTAGTTGCTCAGTTAGGACCAGTTATTAGATGCCACAACACAACAGGTTTTCTTCCTAATAAGACCACCCAGTTATTTTTGTGAGCGGTCGTTTTGTCATTTGTCATTTGCTGAGCAGCCTGGTGTCACATTATTCTGCAACCTAGGGTATAGGACAATTAGTTGTGAAGTCACGCCCTAGGGTTGGTGGGTAGAATTTACATGTTGCCATGGAAATTAAAGAGGTTGCATTGACATGCCAAGGCAAGAGCTACTGGGTACAACATTCACGCTTGTATGTGAATGTCTTAATGAAAGGGCTCCAACACTTTGTAGAGTCTGACTTGGGCACTGCATTTCCCATACTGAGGTAGAAGATGCAAAGACTCTAGGGCCTGGAATTTCTTTTAAAGAGTTTATTTTTATTTGAAATGATGCGTCTATGTGTTTGTGCTGGTGAGTGCCAGTGCCCTTGGGGGCCAGGAGAGGGCGCCCATGGAGCCCCTGGGTCCCTGGGGCTGAGGTTATAGGTGGTTGTGAGCTGACCTGTTGTATGTTCTTAACCACTGAGCTATTTCTGCAGACTCTACAGGGGTTTGGTTTTCTGAGACAGGGTCTTGCTGTGTAACCCAGGCTAGCCTTAATCTTGTGTGCGTCCCCCTCTCTTGATCTTGACAGTGCTTGAGTTTACTGGTGTGCCACTTTCTCAGGAGAAACTTGCTCATTTAGCCCCGTGAACCAGAGGGGCCTGTAAAAAAGACCTTGCCTTGAGTCAGAAGGCTAAACATGTAAACCAAGTTGGGATAGTAAAGCTCTGCAGTCGCGTGAAGTCTGTGCGGCAGCCCCTGGTCACTGGTCCTGCGGATGGACAGAGCAGAGCAGGACACACTCAGGGGAGGACATGCTCAGGGGAGGACACGCTCAGGGGAGGCCTTGCCTTCAATAGAGTGACAGCAAACTAATACAGGAAGGGTGTCCAGAAAATGGCGCTGTGGGTGAGGGTGTGCATCTCAGGATCCAAGTGGGTTTTCCTCAAAGAAATGTAAATGGCAAATAAAGATGAAAAAGGTTCAGGCCCAGTAACTCAGAGGAAACCGGTGTATCATGGGAGACCATCAAAATGAAAGCAAAGAATTCTCCTTTAGAGAATTTGTCATAAAAGTTAAACTGAGTAGGATACAAGTATGGCGTGTTGGTGCTATTTCTAGTGGTGAACAGGTTGGAAACATAAGGGTCCAGCAATGTTATAATTGTTTTATTTGTGTGTGTGTGTGTGTGTGTGTGTGTACATGCGCAAAATAGAGGGCAACTTGCTCATCCTGTGTGGTAACTGGAAGTCAGGCTTGCCCCCTGAGCTATCTCATAGCCCTAGTTTCTAATGACAGGTGACATGTTTTGTTTTGTTTTGTTTTGAGACAGGGTTTCTCTGTGTAGCCATGGCTGTCCTCAATTTACTTTGTAGACGAGGCTGGCCTCAAACACACAGAGACACTCCTACCTTTGCCTCCCAAGTGCTGGTGTAAAAGGCGTGTGCCACCCCACCCAGTCGAAGGTGACAATTTAAACTGATCTTGTCACAGAGAAGTGTGGTTTGATTCTTTGAGGCCATACAATCACAAAAAGAAGCATTTTCAACATAGAATTTTAAGTGACCACACAGGTCCTGCGCAGTGTGTGTACTGCGTACCCACTCAAACAGGCCTGGGAGGGTTAGGACAGGCATCCATAGTGGTTGCTTCTGGGTTTCTTCCTCACTGTCTTCTTCTGATGAGCACGGGGCTGGGCGGACCTTCTGCTGAGCTGCCCAGCGATGCCATGCAAGGTTTCCTGGCAGAAGAGGCTGTACATATTGTTCCAGAAATGTCAGGGTTTGTGTAGCTGTTTTAGAAGTGCCGCTTTCATTTAATCCTGCTGGGGAGGCCTGGTTTTAATTATGCGAAAGGGCATCTTCTGCATGGTAGGTGTGGGAAGTGAGAGAGAAGATGGTCTGTGGAACTAAGAGATAAAGGGGTATTTCTTTTTCTTAGTTTGTGTGACCACAGTATTAAGGCCAGGCATCCATTGTGTTTTCTAGGCCAGACCTCCGAACACCCTAGAAGGCACGACTGAAAGCATGCTAATGTTTGACCCGGTCCCTGTCAAGCAAGAGGCCATGGACCCTGTCTCGGTGGTAAGCGGCCCTGAACTGATCACCTCTCTTAACTGATAACATCGGGTGTTGCGTTTGTTTCCTACCGTGCTTCTTGTTTGACTGGGCATTCGACAGGTGGTGTTTCTCAAAACCCCTAGTAGTAAACGGGGTGTCACCATCCCCACACCCCTAGATGGGGTCAACCGTAGGCCAGTCTGTCCACAATGAAAGTTAAGTTCACAAATGTATGTGTAAAACACATTGAGAACAAAGTGATTTTTTTTTTGTTTTTTAAAGAGAAAGACAGAAAGCACTGACAGAAGCCATATGGGGCTGTGGTTCTAGAAGAGACGGCTTGAGGAGAGCCAGCCCGAGAGGGGACTTGGCAGTGAGACCAGATCAGATTTCACTTGGAAGAGTGGGTGGCTGAGTTGGAATTCAATCTATGGTCTCTTTCTAAGCCTTAGTGCTCAGTCAGTCCCTCTTGAGAGCCAGGCTGTAGCGTTACTCACGCACCAGGGGATGAAGGTGTCTGTGTAGGTCCGGCCCTAGGGCCACAGAGATGAGACACAGGTGACAAGGAGGTGCCCAACTTTTCAAAGTGAGGATGTGGTTTAGTAGACACTGACTAACAAGGCAGCTCCCAGTCTGCCCGGCTCTTTTCTTCCATGGGTTTGGAAAATATTCACAAGGGGAAAAAAAATCTTGGCCTGGGTGTGTATCTGAAGGTTGGGGATGACACGCTTGCAAAATTAGATCATCCTTATGCACTGGCTGTGGAAGTCCCTGCCAGCAATACTTCTTCTACAAGACACGGGGTCACTCTGAGGTGCTTGGAACTCAGCTACCATGGATATTACCAAGCCGATGGCGTGTTTACTATCGTCTACCACAAAAAAAAACAAAAAAAAACAAAAAAAAAAAATCAGAGTATCTTTAAGGAAATGATATTTACATTCTAGCACAATAGCTAGATGATGTAGTTATCATGTGCCTGAATGTAATAGTTGAACAGTTAAAATTGTATTCATTTAAAAAAGACTTTTTTTCTAAGGCAGTGATTCTCAACCTTTGGGTCTTGAGCCCTTTATGGGGTTCAGTATCAGATAGCCTGTCTATCAGATATTTACATTACACTTGCACAGTAAAAACTACAGTTCTGAAGTAGCAACAAAATGATGTTATGGTTGGGGGTCACCACCATGAGGGACTGTATTAAAGGGTCGAAGCGTTAGGAAGGCTGAGGGCTCTGGGCTGAGGATTTGCTACATACTCCTTCCTTTCGTCCGAGAATATGAAAGTTAAAGGATAGCCACATCTGTATCTCTAGTTTGTAACTGGGAAATATAATGTTTATAAATGGTGTGTGGCCATCAGTGATACATCCAGTGTTCTTAATCAGGCGCAAGAGTACGGTTCACAAACCCCATTGCAGTTAAGGACCCATACTGTGAGGTCAGTGTGAGATAGCCCAAGTACCAGGAAAGTGTGCTTAACTGGAGGGAAAAGGAAATAAAATGAATTTTTATTTTATGCGTTAGGATGCTGTAGCTTGTCTTTTGTGTCAGTTTGCTTTCCACTGCTGAGATTAACTCCATGAGTGGGGAGGAAATGGTTTATTTCAGCTTACTGCTCCAGGTCACACTCCATCACTGGGAAAATTCGAGCAGGAGCCCGAGGCAGAGACCGTGGAGGAGCCCTGCTTACTGGCTTGCTCAAGAGCTAACTCTAACATAACCGAGAACCGCTGGTCCAAGGGTGATTCCTCTCACATCAATCATTTGTCAAGAAAATGCCCCCAGAGACTTGCCTACTAAGAGAGACAATTGTTTCTCAGTTGAAGGCCCTCTTCCCAGGTGCCCCAGTCGTGTGTCATGTTGACCAAGAACCAAGCCAAACCAAACAAAACCAGCACACACATGAAGTGGAAATATGTAAGGGTATTTTTGTGATAAGTTATCTTTCTCTCCTTCATGTGCTGGTGGTCCCAAGAGACAGTATTTCACTCGAGCTCTAAAAGTTAGCTTTAGTCCTTACTGTGCAGGGAGTAAGAAGACCCTGAGTCTATGCTGTCAAGTCTTCAAATCTCATCTCCTCACCCTGATTGGAAGAACTGAAGGAGTCAGAGAGCACATGTTAGCAGCAGCATAGGACATTTGTAAGCTTGTTTTTGTTCTGTTTGAGACAGAGCCTTGCTGTGTATCCACTACTGTCCTTAACTCATGGCAGTCCTCCTGCCTCAACCTTCTGTGTGCTAGGATTGCGTGTGTAAATGCTGCATTGTCTGAGGAGGCCAGAAGGATCCCCTAGAACTGGAGTCCAGACAGGCCTAGCTGTCCTGTGGGTGCTGGGAACCAACCTGGG
This sequence comes from Apodemus sylvaticus, assembly GCF_947179515.1. Classification (NCBI taxonomy): domain Eukaryota; kingdom Metazoa; phylum Chordata; class Mammalia; order Rodentia; family Muridae; genus Apodemus; species Apodemus sylvaticus. The sequence continues at coordinate 45,505,731 of NC_067482.1, read as the reverse complement.
TCCTCTCCTACATTAACCAATACTTTTAACAGAGTCTTCTCTCCAGCCTCAAGAATATTTTTTTTTAAATCCCAAAACACACACACACACACAAAACATGGCAAGGCTGTTGGGTCTGTCCGTGTATCTGTTGTCACTCCCCATTACCACCTTTTTCTTTTAAAAAGGAAATCCTAGCCAAAACAATATATGATATTTTTTTGTCATAGTTTAGAAAAAGTGAAGAAATACCATTCTTTTACTGAAATACAAACTGTGTTTAAAAGTCTGCAAGTGATTGAACGGCCTTAGGAAAAAGATTAAAAATTAGGATTCTTTCTGATTCCGGCAATCAGAAAGCAAAAATATTGAAGGGGAAAAAAAAACAAAAAATACTTTTCAATTTTTCTCTAAATTCCCTTTTTTCTCTTTTTTTCTTTTCTTTTTTCTTCTGGTGAATTTTGTCACCCAGTAGACTCCTTGTATTTTGAGAAGTACTTAAAACTAGTCATTTCCCCTGCTCTGTCCCAACAGAACCCTTGGTGGTTTTCCTGGGCCAGGTGGACAGAAAGCCTTCTGTTTGCCTCAGAGCATTTGCCGAGCCCAGAGCAAGTGTTTATGAACGTGCCACGCCTTCTGCCTTCCTGTGCACACAGCCCCACCTGTGGTCTGAGGACTCCTAAGTAGCCTGTCACAGATGCCCCTTGTTTTCATGTTCAGCAGCAGCAGAGACTTCCTGTTCCTGTCAGTTGTCCCACCCACTTACTGTCTTGTGAAGAGAACTCTTCAAAGCTGTTCCTAATAAAATGCTAAACTGGAAAGTCTCACTTTATGAGACTGGAGTAGTGTCCAAGACTCCCTCACCCTGCCCAATCCCCACATCTTCAGGAATCAAAAGTATTGGCATTTCCCCAGCCTTGCCAGGATCGAAGACTTGCAGAAAGCAGGTTAATTCATCCCAGACAGTCATTGAGAATGTATGAGCCGCTGTCAGCACGTATACACACACGACAGAGGTGTAGACAGTCGGTGCACGTTTCAACAGGAGAAAAGAGAGGGCTGGGGTGGAGCTGGTAGACCTTTGTCTGAGTCTCGTCTTTGGACAGCTATGTTGCAGAAAACACAGTGGAGGATGTTGTGGGGTCCATCCACACCTGTCAGTGGCCCAGAGACTTTTTTGATCCAACATTGGCTTCTGGTGTGGATTTGGGACCCACCCGTTCAGCCACGCCTGTGAACCTAGACTACGGGAAATGGGGTGGACCAGAGGGAAGTAGCTTGGTGGAATTTACATCCCAAATCCCACCTAGTGTGCATCGTGCCTTATGCGAGCCTGCCAGATGGGCGCCAGCCTCTTCTGTAGGCTGCGTGCTCCGCCCAAATACTTAAGCCTGGCCTAGAGAAGAGTCTCAGACTTGCCAGTGAGCCAAGGAAGGACTATATTTCTTCACCCCTTTGTGAGCCAGTTGAACTGGAAATAGTTAATTGTGGACCTGGGGTTGAGTGTCCGTCCCAGACCCCCCTACACCTAGCGTGCGTCTTTGGAGACAATGAAGGCAATGTAGAGAAGATGCACTAAGTGTATGTAGAAGATGTGCAATTCGTGTTAAACTCAGCTTGACGTGTGACTCTTTTCTTTCTTGATGACCTTGAGAAACCCTGAAGGTATTATTACATTTGCAGCTCCCCCAGCTTCTGCCCAAATTCCCACTTAGTCTGTCCCATGGATAGAAGAAGGTCCAGCAGTGGCAGCAATGGAGAATGTGCAGTATGTCCTCATTCTGCTTCCCGTTCCGCTGCCAGTAACCGTGGGCCTTAAAATCTAGGTCAGTGGGAGGTCTCAGAGGAGCAGGGCTGAAGGTAGGGAGAAGCCACACACTGCTGCCCTCCGTCCATGTCATGAAGTCTCACCTCCCACCAGAGCTGTGTCCTTTAGAGAATTAATTCCCCCTGGAGTTAATTGTTGAGATTCTCTTTGGATAATGTCTGATTTTCTTTTTAAGTGAGCCTTGTTCTTTTAATAACACCTATTTTAATTAAATTTAAATAGGCTTAATGCTCATGTTGCTGTATAAACTGGACCTCCTGCCTTGTGATATATACTTGGGTGGGTATGGCTAGTTCTAAAGAAAGGTAGAGCTGCCTGCGTATGCTAGTACAGATCAACACCTGGAGGCAGAAGGATTGCTACAAGTTCAAAGCCAGCCTGGGCTATGGAGTTAGATCCTGTCGCTAATGAACTAAGAAGAGGGAGGAGACGAGATCTGGAATTGTCACTATCCACCCTTCCACCCTTGTACTTTCTGGTCTTATTCCTTTGCACATGTCGGTGCAGTATCGGAAGTCTTTTTTAATATTCAGCTCATCCTTTTACTCTTTATCTCTTCTGCTTAAGACTTTGCTAGAAAGGTGACAGTCTTTGCCATCTTAGGCTGCTGCTCCCAAGGCGCTCAATGAGTACTCCCAGCAGTGTGCCTAGCCATCCTTGGGTGCACTGTGATCTTAGAGTTTGGAATCTTAGAGCCATGGTGTGCATCTCTTGCATAAAGGTCAGGGAAGCTCTCATAAGGCAATCCAGCATGTCGTGAATGAAGCGAGAGGATTACTTGGGTTACTGTGTATTGCTACCTTAGCCTCCCAGAGGAGGGCCCCTCAGTACTCCTTGACAAGGATCTCCCCGTCCCAGAACGAGTACACCCATCACTGCAAGGCTCCTGGTCTGGTCTCGAATTCCTGGGTGCTTTGCTGGTACTGGGTCCAGAGAGTCATGTCTATAAGGGAAAACAGTTGCAGATCCTAGCTGGGTAGACATTGAGCCCATCTGACCCAGAGAAGAAAGGGTGTGAGCCCAAGAGTAAGTAATCCCAGTCAAAGCCAGAGCCACAGAAGCTCAGAACGAATGGTGTTCTGGGCGTGGTGGAGCACGCCTTAATCCCAGTGCTGAGAAGGGAGAGGAGTTCCCAGTCAGCCAGTGCTACACAGGGAGCCTCTGTCTCAAAAAAAAAAAAAAAAAAAAAAAAGCCCAACTCAGGTTATTCAGTTTGGCCTGCTCTCTGTGCTCTTCAATGCCGACTCCTAATGAAGGCCTCAAGCCCTCCATGATGCGGACAGCTTTAGAAGCCTGCCAGGTAGCCTCCTTCTCACTGAATAGGAAAATCATGAATTCGATTTTCAGGTTTTTTTGGGGGGTGGGCATCAACCTTACTTTCTAGCAATTGCTAAACCATCTCTACCATAGCTTTTGAGGGGAAATCACGCACCTCTAGATCTAAAGTATGACTCCTTATACTTTTCCTTTATTTTTTTTCTCGTTTCTGATAGTCCTACCCATCGAATTACATAGAATCAATGAAGCCCAACAAATACGGGGTCATTTACTCCGCACCGTTATCTGACAAGTTCTTCCAGACCCCTGAAGGCCTCACTCACGGCATACAGATGGAGCCAGTGGACCTCACTGTGAACAAGCGGGGCTCTCCGCCCGCTGCTGGTGGTTCTCCTTCCTCTCTGAAATTCCCATCCCACCGGAGAGCATCACCTGGGCTCAGCATGCCCTCCTCCAGCCCGCCCATTAAGAAATACTCACCCCCTTCTCCTGGCGTGCAACCCTTCGGAGTACCACTGTCTATGCCGCCTGTGATGGCGGCTGCGCTGTCCAGACATGGAATCCGGAGCCCGGGCATCCTCCCTGTCATCCAGCCTGTGGTGGTCCAGCCCGTCCCTTTTATGTACACAAGCCACCTACAGCAGCCTCTCATGGTCTCCTTGTCAGAAGAGATGGACAATTCAAACAGCAGCATGCCAGGTAAATTCTGCCATGCCCCTACACCCAGCACCTGCTTAGTAGACAGCATCTCTGCCAGGAGTCTGGTGAGGGCACCAGGCAGAGCTATTCTATCCTCAAAAGGACACCCTGGCCTGTCCCAGGCAATCCTTCATGGTTTTGAAGTGTTGATATTGGGAGAGTGTCCAACAACTAGTTACTTTCACAGTGTATTTTATACTTTGGTTTACTGAGTACCAATACAGTCCTGGGCACAAAAGAGACTTAAGTACTTTCTGATCATGCTGCTGATGGCTCTTAAAAGCCACCTGTTTGTCAACCCTAGAGAGGGGACTGTGGGGATAGCCAGATTTTGTAAAGGAGAGTTATCTTGAGTCACAGGGCCCTCTGCTTCAAAAGAAGTGAGGATCGCTCACAAACTGAGTCCTGCTATAGTAACACTTGCCAGAGGCGAAGAACTACACATACAACAAGCATGTAGTAGCTAGAAGCCATGGGATGAGCTTTCACAAGCTGAAATTGATACATTGTGTGTAGAATGATTTTTCTATTTTTATTTTTTAGTACCTGTAATTGAATCATATGAGAAGCCCATATTACAGAAAAAAATTAAAATAGAACCTGGAATTGAACCACAGAGGACTGACTATTACCCTGAAGAAATGTCACCCCCTTTAATGAACTCAGTGTCCCCCCCGCAAGCCTTGTTGCAAGAGTAAGTATACTTAGGCAGACCTGGTGTTTTAGTAGTGGCGCACATCTGGGGACCTGGAATCAAAGCATGGAATTGTAAACACATGATGTGCTATGGATGACCAAGGACATCCTCTTTTGTGTGGTATCACTGGGTGGTGCTTCAGTTAACCGTGGCCAAGACAGTCTCCAAGAACAACACAGATCATATCTACAACAGTTGTGTCAACCTCACCGCAATGGGTCCCCCAAGGTGACCACATGAGTCTTTTGTTGTTGTTTTTTTTTCTTTTTTTTTTTTATGAAGATTGGATTTAATGTTCACATCATCTTGAACAACCACAAGTTGTCACTTGTCAAACAGAAGCTGCCCCACCCCTCCCCCATAGTTGTCAATTCTAGCACAGTAGAGTGTGTTCATTATTGAAAACGTTTTATTAACATCCTCAGGCCAACGACAGTGTTGGCCACAGAAGCTTCCCATGCAGCTCAATGCAGAAAGAAATCTTGACACTGAGTCTTTAATCATAGCTGCCCTTGGAGCCTCACCTCACTTGCAGAGCTGCAAGCCAGGAGGAAGGATGCTCTGTCTTGGCCAGCATCTGAGTCTCTGCTTAGACAGGATGGTACCTCACATGGTGAAGTCATTCATGGTTTGACCCCTGGGGAGAGCAATCTCTGGGGAGATGGCTTTGACCTAGTGCTGTACTTCAGGTCACCGCCGAAGTCCCCTGTCTTTGCCTTTTGTTGTAATTACTCTTGGACCAACTCTACAGTGCTTCTGCATTGGGTCCAGCCATTGCATTGGGACAGCCTCAGCATCCACAGCCACGGGGTCCTTCCCATTGTCCCTCTTCCACACGATCTTCTCTCCAGCTTCAGTAAATGTTCTGCCTACCTCTGTCCTACCTTCTCCTCTCCTGTCACACAGCTCAACCTCAGAGTGTGAGTTTCCCTGGCTTTACAGAAGCCATTGCGGGTGACTTCAGATCCACTGCAGTCACACCCACCACTGGTTTGTGTGGTTTCATTGTGTGACCACCCCGAACTTTTGGTCTAGAGATGATGGCATGTGTGTGGCATCATATATAATCCCTAGTGGATGGGAAGGGCAGCTCTTCATTCAGCCACAGCATCAGGCAAGGAAATTATCCTGGAGGCCCATGCTCTCCTTTTTCACAGTTGCATAGTACTTCCCCTTAAAAGTTGAGTTTTAGGGGGTTTGTCTGCTTTTGTTTAAAGACAGGGTCTTGGCAGCCCAGGCTGACCTCATATTCCTGACCCGACTGCCTCAGCCTCCTGACTATCAGGGTTGCAAGCATGAATCGTCACACCCAGCTCCAGGTGTTTCAAGTGAGTTCTTTTATTCAGAGCAGATAGAGAACTGATGAACCAACACATTAGTTAAGGGACCCCAATACAAGGGACCCCAATACACCCACAATCCCACGCTTGACACAGAGGACCTGCTTTGAACTCTATCTCTCTGGTTACTCCCTGTGCAGTTGGCCGGTAGGTGGCGGAGGGCTAGTCCAAAGTCTTACACATTGTGGGAAAGTATTTGAAAGCAGTCTCCCATTCTTTAAATACTGCTTTAAAAAAATACTGTTTCCAGCTAGATGTGTGGTAGGATGTGCCTGTGATCCCCGCATGTGTGGTAGTAGAAATGCCTGTGATCCCAGCATGTGGGAGGTAGAGGCAGGAGCACCGGGCATTTAAGCCAGCCTGAACTACATGAGACATATATATTTCTGTTTCAAGTAATATTCCTCTAGTGATCTCACTGATAGAGGCTTTTAAATACTTAATGAGTAATGTGTTTATTTAATGCTGACCTAAGATGCATTTTTCTCCTCAAAAAAAAAAAAAAAAAAAGAAAGAAAGAAAGAAAGAAAGAAAGAAAGAAAGAAAGAAAGAAAAAAGAAAAAAACAACCCTGTAGATTAACTACAGTGGAACATGCACGCTATGTAATTCTTTCGCAGATGGGATTAAGTAATGTCTTGGAGTGGGCCCAGTGGGAGCCCACATAGAACACATTAGCCAGGAAAGAATTGCTGGAAGCCAAGTGCCTAGAGCACTGCAGCCCCGGCCACGACAGCCTGCCGCTGCCTGTGCGCGGGCTTCAGAGCTCGGAACCCATTTGCCTGGTCCGGAATGACAGCGTTAGGATCCTTTGTAGAGGCATTCAAAGGTATAGCAAAATATAAAATAAAAGGTTAAAAATGCCATTCCATGTGTTTTTTTACCTTTGTGAGGCTGCGTTTAGAACAGAAAAATAGGAGAACAGAAAAACAGGAGAACAGAAAAACAGGAGAACAGAAAAACAGGAGAGGAGGGCATAAGGCCACAGACAGGACGGGGAAGGGCCGGTTTAACTCAGAGCAGGGATCTGCTACACAGTAGCTGTCTGTGCTTGTGATCCCTCCCTGGTGGTCTCGTTAGAAATGAACAGTAAAAGCCGGAAGACCTAGATTGCCAAAACCCTTAACCTCTCTCTGACTTTACCCTATACTACTACACTGTTTCCCAATAGACGCTACCTTGATAGTTTTTTAAAGTGACTTTGAAACATCCAGAAAACTCCACATGAATTGGACGACTGTGACTCGCAGAGGGAAAGGGTGCTTCTGAGCGCGGAACACTGGCAGCTTTCTGTTAGTCATTTGGCCACTGGTTCTGAGTAGTCACCCACCGCAGCCTTTTCAGTCGGTAGCAATAAGACCCCCGCCTCACAGAGGAAATCGAGGCACAGAGGCGGTCAGTGACAGAGCGGACAGTGGGAAATGCACTCGTAATTACTATACAGGAACAATGTAGATTCTCCACCTACAGAAAACCCAGTTGTTGGGCAAGATTTCTGAAGCCACTTGGCACGGACTGCCTGCCTGGGAGCTAGACACATAGGCCTCTGAATCTTCCCTAGCACTTTCCAAAGTAAAAAAGGTGACTTCCTTTTTACAGAAGGATTTTTAGTGACTTATTCAATCTTAACAAGAAAAACCTAAATAAACCTTATTCTCCATTGTGGTTAAAAATATATATGCATGTCTTGGAGTTCCAGTCACCTGGCCATGCGCCCCCCCCACCCCACCCCCGCCACTTCCTGTTTACTTTTCTGTGTCTCTGAATCCTGACTTAGTTTATCTGTCTGTACTCAGCTCCCAGGGTAAGGTTTAAAGTACTGACAGAAAAAAGACCACATAAAACAAACCCATGTTTATTTAACCGGTCACCTCAAGCAAAACAAACAAACAAACTTATGCGTGCAAATTTTTTTGAGCCAAAACAATTTTATGGGTGGTGCTTTTTAATGCGCTTCCATAATTTCATTTACGTTAGTCTCAGAAACATTATTTTTAATCTGTTCCCACATAGTAAAACGTCCGTGCATTCTTTAGAATATTTCAGGACCCAGATAGTCAAGCTGAAGAACTGTGCCTCTGCTCTGTCAGAGGCTCCTGCATCCGCTTGCATCCAGTAATTACCCACGAGAAAGGGACGGGCCAACTAGAACTCTTCACTGACTTGCTCGACAGCAGGAAAGGGCTCGGCTCCGCTCGCTAAATAAATAAATAAATAAATAAATAAATAAATAATAAATAAATAAATAAATAAATAAAATAAAACCCGCCATACTTTTTCCCATCTGCCCTTGCTCTCACAGGTGTGGCTTTAGAGCCCTTGGACAAGTGAGGGAAGGTGGGGAGGGCATCAGGTGACAACTCCGCCCTCCCTTATGCTGGAACCCTTCCTCATGCTAGAGCCACACTGACGCTCAAAGATTCTGCTGGAGGCAGCAACGACGACTTCCTTTGAAAGAGCCAGCGGAAATTAAATGTAGAGACTTGACTGTTTACATGTTTCCTTCGAGAAAAATGGAAATCAGAGAGCTAGCCCGGTGCAGCGCTGAGGAGTTCGGGAAGCACCGCAGCCTCTGCACGCACGCACGCACGCACGCAGCACCGCCCTCAGCAGAACGCCTAACCTCCTTGCTGTCATTACTTATCTCCATGTCTGTCTCCCTAGAGTGTGAGCTCCTCGAGGGCAGGAACCCTGTTTTTATTCATCTTTGTGCCCCGGTGCCAAGCACAGTGCCTGGCTCATGGTAGGTGCTCGCTACATGTTTGTTGAATGAATATAAAAGCAGCGCTTCTTGGGTTGAACAGCTAATTCTTTTTTCTTCATTTTTTTTTTAATGGTCTTATTGTTTTTATTTCGTTGGGGGTTTTTGTCCCTTTTTGCCCGATGTTGTAAATGCTTTTTATTTTTAGCAGACTTGAGGAAAGGGAAGCACCTTCACTCAATGTTTTGCATTTATTCTTGACTTCCATAGGAACCATCCTTCGGTCATCGTGCAGCCTGGGAAGAGACCTCTACCTGTGGAGTCCCCGGATACCCAAAGGAAGCGCAGGATACACAGATGCGACTATGATGGCTGCAATAAGGTCTACACTAAGAGCTCGCACTTGAAAGCACACAGAAGAACTCATACAGGTAGGGGAATCCATCAGCGCCCGAACAGCAAAGTTGGAGGATCTGGCATTCCAAACACCCTGAGAGCAGACGCTTGCTTTTTACTTTATTTTCTTATTGTTATGGGGTGGCAGGGTATGGCACACACGCAGTGGTGTGGAAGTGAAGGCCAAGGGACAGTTTAGTGAAGTTCTCTCCGACCTTCACATGGGTTGCAGGGATTGAAAGTCTGAAATCCAAAACACGTCTGCTCTTAAGCATTTTGGGTGAGGGACACTGCCTGGTTTATGCAAGTCACTTGAAAGTGAATGTATTGCTGTCTATGTGAGTCCCAGAGAGTCTTTGTAATAATCTACCACAGATAATTATTAGGATATTTAGAACCAAAGTGGTCCTCACTCAGGTTCCTCCTTCCCACGTTAGTCTGTCCTAAGGAGCTGGGCAAGATGAGAACAGACTCACTGCCAGGGATTGGGCCCTCCCAGGAGTCTCTGCTGGGGAATGTGTGGAGGAGAGGACGGCCTTGTGAGTGGCTCCTCCCAAATACCATCCACCAAATTAGTCAGGGTCTCATTGGCCGGGAGTTCCCCCACTACCCATACCACCAGCTGCCCATAGAGATCCACCTGCCCCTGCCTCCCCAGGTACACAGGATGGGCGTCAGGGAGCTAGTGAGGAAAGCTCTTTCTCAGCCAAGACTGTCAGCCTAGCTTCTGAGGTAAAAGAGTTGGTAGCAAAGGACCATTTTTAATGCAGAGCAGAAACTTGGCATTCGGACAGATGGGCCTTGAAGAAAGGAATGTAAATACACTAGATGTCTGTCTTTACTAGATGTCTTTACAATCGAAAGACCTCCTGTGTCATTGTCTACTCTAGCTCTTCTAGAGTGTGCTCCATATTGGTCAGTATTGAGTCTAGAGTCACCTGACAGGACCTGCCAACACTGTCGTCTCCGTAGAAACATATGGAGTCATCCCCGGAAAGGCAGCTCAAAGAAGTCACACAGATGTTTGCCGAGGCTGCTCCTGGCTCGTTGCCCCTCAGTGGACACCAGAGCTGAGGAGTGATTGGCTGTGTGACCCTTGTCTAGAGTGTCTAGAGCCCAGGGTGTTGGTTGGTTGTCTGAGTTGCGTGGACCATTCTTGTTATTTTTTTAAAAAGATTTATTCTATGTAAGTACACTGTAGCTGTCCTCGACACTCCAGAAGACGGGAGGTCAGATCTCATCAATCACTGATGGTCGTGAGCCACCATGTGGGTGCTGGGAATTGAACTCAAGCCAGTTGGAAGAGCAGTCAGTGTTCTTAACCGCTGAGCCATCTCTCCAGCCCCCTGCGTGGGTCATTCTTATCGGTGACTATTCACGGAGAGGAATCTGGGATAGCAGTAGTGTTTGGTGATCCGGGGAAGGAGGAAGAGGCAGAGGAAGCTGTCTGCGAGGGGCTCCTGAGCAGGACCGACAGGTCAGCCATGAGGCATCTACTAGGCGTGGATGGGACCTGTGGAGTAGACCTTTATTCTTGTCATCCAGCTGAAAATTAAAATGGCATTGAGTCTCTGGAGCCAGACGCAGGCATGTACGGGCTGAGGAGCAGATATACAACATAGAAACCAATACTTACGCCAAGTTTATAGAGACAGTGGTCACCGCTAAATAGGGACTCATTTGCTACCTGTGATAGGCCAGGTGTCCCTTCCTGAAATACTCGGGGCTAAAACTGTTTCGGATTCACATGGAGATTGGGATACATTATTCAGAAGCATAATAAGGCATCTTAAGGTTTGTCCAAAGGACTCACTTAAGTCCAAGCACAAACATGTTTGTCTCACGTGTGCTTTCTACACACAGCCAGAAGGTGACATTAGTTATACGACCTTTTCCTGACTCTGAGCCTTACACAATGCCACAGGAGCACATCTGCTGCTATGAGAGGCTCAAAAAGTTTCAGATTTTAGAGCTGTGGGTCTCAACCTTCCTAACGCTGCAACACTTTAACACAGTTCCTCATGTTGGGCCACAAAAAAAAAATTTTTTTTTTTATTTGGTTTTTTCGAGACAGGGTTTCTCTGTGTGGCCCTGGCTGTCCTGGAACTCACTCTGTAGACCAGGCTGGCCTCAAACTCAGAAATCCGCCTGCCTCTGCCTCCTAAAGTGCTGGGATTACAGGCGTGTGCCACCACCGCCCAGCTCACAAAATTATTTTTGTTGCTACTTCATATCTGTAATTTTGCTACTGTTAGGAACCGTAATACAAATATCTCTGGTTTCTGATGGTCTTAGGTGACCCCTGTGAAAGGATCATTTGACGACCCCTGGGAGGAGGTTACATCCCTTAGGTTAAGAACAGCTGTCTTAGAGTGTTGTGAATTTTCTATTGGGGTGGCCAGCTTGTATAGTGACTTTAATACAATAAGATCAGCACTAAGCACCATTTAGCTGTGAAGGTTTTCTTCACACGGGCTTTCTAACATTTTCCCAAAGGGCCTTCTGTTCCTCACATTTGAATGATGGTTAGCCTACAGGAAGGAGTGTGTGGAGGCCTGGTTTCTGAGAGGTGGAGGGACCTTCTGTTTTTAGAACATTGGGGTTTGAAGTACTGTCTGTGGCATCTCTGTCAGGGACTAAATAAGAAAGTGGTGGTTGAATTCTTTAATAGGTATTATAGTTTTAGAAGTGGATGGCAACACATAAGAGAGACCCACAAGGCTTCAGTGGCACCCTGAAGTGCACAGGCAGGCTTCAGACTGGCACACCCACACATGCAGAGTCCACACTCTCCGAGCTTGACCCTCGGAATGGCCCCCCCCTGCCCTGAGAGCTCTTCTTCGTTGACTTTCTATGGAGAGTGTGTTTGTTTCGTGCAGCGCCGTGTTAACTGAGAGTTGTGTATGATGTTCTCCCAGAGGCTGTATTTTCCGAGGGCATTAGTTCAAAAATTGTAGTTTCTCTTTTTATTCTCAACAAAGAAGACAACTAAACCCCTCCTCCCCCTTTTGCAGGAGAAAAGCCGTACAAATGCACCTGGGAAGGCTGCACGTGGAAGTTCGCTCGGTCTGATGAACTGACGAGACATTTCCGAAAACACACTGGAATCAAACCTTTCCAGTGTCCAGACTGTGACCGGAGTTTCTCTCGCTCCGACCACCTCGCCCTACACAGGAAACGCCACATGCTAGTCTGAAAGCCTGTCTCCAGCTCAGTGTGATTCCCTGCTCTTCCTGGCATCTCTCTCTCTCTCTCTCTCTCTCTCTCTCTCTCTCTCTCTCTCTCTCATCTCCTCCTCCTGCCCGTTATCTAACTCATTTTTATATGTACATTTTAATTTCGATTCAGCTGGTCTGGATCTCTGAATTTATATCATTCAAGACTTCCATATGGTCAGTAGTTGATACTCTAACCCTCCCTCTCCTTACCACGGGTCAGACCTAAAGAATGTGAACATTTTTATTTCCGGGAATGCTAAGCAAACCCTCCTTACAGATACATTTAATGTAACAAGAACAAGGGAACATGTAAACTCACGACCAATTTCTCGGTCTCTCCATGTATTCCTCAAAAGAATGTCAAAGTAAACGTATTAGAAATACAGTATCCAGCCTGCTAGTCCTTGCCAGAGACCTTCGACCTTCTGCCACATTTTGTGTTTGACGACAGAAAGAATCCCTTTGACCAGCTAGCAAGAGCCACTTGATGTCAAGGCGGTCCCACCCTCTCGCCTTCGCCCTCGCCCTCGCCACGATTCGCTTGTCGGCCTGTCTTACCAACTCGGCTGAATCAAGTCCTTTGTCCTCTGTGGAGGGCCTTGACACCCCTGGGAGCTGAGGAGGAGCTGTCACTCAGGTGGGCCGTGTGCTCCCACAGCGAGCGCGAGGAAGAAGCAGAGGATGCTGGGAATGGAGGAGGGAGTCAGCGACTGCTGGCTAGGACTGGTTGGAGCATCAGCGTCTGGGCCGTTCACATTAGCTGTGCAGTGCGTTTGTTAACTGTCCATCCCCGGGTACGGCTCGGCTGAGCACACCCTTGCTGCCCAGATGGGTGCCCAGAGGGCTCTCCGTGCCACCGCCTCCGTGCCTGCAGGATGGTCCTTCATTGTCGATCATGAAGCCTTGAGTAAGGAATCCACAGAGATATTTGCCCAGTAACGTAAAAAGAAACGAAAGCTTTTGAGACAGGGTATTAAAATGGTCTCTTCCCCCCCCCCCCACACACACCCCCGCCCCCCTACCTACTAAGAGTGTTTTTGCAAACAGGAAAACATTGAGTGGTACTTATTCCCACATCCGACTAGTCACACAGCGTTCATATGCAGCTTTCTGTGTGAGCTGTATGGTGCCAAACCAGCTGTCATTTGTGTCCATGACACATAGTATAACAGAGCATCCAGTAAGCTTGATCAAAGTCACTCAATTAAGACCTGAGTGACACTATTTGTAAATATACCTAGTGTGAAGCACATAGATCTTTATTTTGGTGACAGATTTTTTTTTTTTTTGAAAAATAAGAGAAAAAAACCACAATTCAGGGATTTATATATGTAGCTTGAAGATTCCCACAAGTTTCTGCCAGAGCTAGCAATTTCCTGTCGACTACCAGGTACCCTGTTAGGGACAGACTAAAAGCAATGACTCGTGCTGATGTTGCAGATAAATAGTACCATTATTTGGGGGGGGGGCGGGGGGAGTTTTTTATTTTATTTTTTTCAAAAGCAGGCTTTTGAACACCACAGTCTAAATGCCAACCAAAACAGCTCACATGCAGAAATGTCACTGGTTACAAATTTGAAAAATAAAATGGGCACAATGGTCAGATACGGCTGCCTATGAAGGATAGTCCCTTCATCCCCTCACGAAAGAGGGAGGAGAAGAGAGGGGGGTACTCCTAAATATTCACCTCAGCCACAACTCAGGATCCAACACTACCTGAACTGAGAGGAACACCCTACTTGATTGTTCCTGAACGCCGGTGAATGACAGGTCACCTCTTGGAGGCCTGCACATCCAGGGAGCTTGCTTTGATGGCACTATGTTCACAGTTGTGGGGACTGCGCTCGCTCGGGAGGTCCTGCTCAGCCCTGTGAACCAGCTGAGGGGGAATGTGGGTAAAAACTGCAAAGAAATGTTATCTTGGCTCTTGGGTTCCTTTCCTTTCCTTTTTTAGCACTGCAAAAAAAAAAAAAAAATTCTGTTCAGGCAATTATTAAGGTATGCTAATTAGGCTCTTGCCTTTCTCTTTGTTTGCAACTATGACGTGAATTGAGGAGTGGAATGTCTTGGGAAAGCAGGGTCTCCCTTGTCGGTGTTCTGTTGCGTTCGTGCCACCACCATCATGACTTGAAATAGTTCTTCTGCAGAGCATCGAAGAGTCCTGTTTGCTGTTTGTTCCATTTTGTGTGCTCCAACCCAGTGGGGGTGGGGGAAGGGTGCAAGGAAGGGCCGTTAGCTTCGCTTCAAACCGGAGTCCTTAATAGCTCCGCGACGTATTTAAAGTTTGTTCAAAAGTCTTTATTATATTAATTACTCTTTAGCTTGCTTAGATCAGAAAGATCCATTTTAACTCTGAAAGAAAAATAACCCAGAGAAGCCATTCTCTATTCCCATGCTAGTCTGATATACTTTTAGTTAATTGGCCCTTACCAAATTTCCTTTATATATAAATATGTATGTATGTATGTATTTGTATTTTACTATTATAGTTGAGAAATTTAGTCTCTTAGTTTTTTGGTTTTTTTTTTTTTGGTTGTTTTGGTTTTGTTTATTTTTCTGTTTTTTGTTCTTTTAGCTGTTTTTGTGGATGATACAAGTTAAGATGCCCTGGATCTTTGACTTTGGATGACATGCTAGGTTCTTGTCAGTGGTGGCTCAGTTGCAGTAAATTGATGAGAACTGGCTGTAAACATGAGGTCAGCACTGTGTAAATGATGACAGAGTTCATTCAATTACCGCTCAAGTATCATCTGGGGGAAGTTCCAAAAATAACCAGAATCTTGTGTTTTCGAGTTTCACAGTGGGAGGGTACATCATTAAATGGGCATTTTGCACTCGAAAGTCACTTGGTTTGGAGACTGTGTGTAGCATAGCTTTGTTCAACTGAGAAGATACTAAATATGCAGACATCGCAAGAGCCTTGGAACAGAATTACAGAGGAGTGATATATGTATATGTATGTTTTATTAAACACCCACCTGCACTATCAGTATTGCACTAATGTGGAATTTGAGAGTCTATTGCTGATACTGTAATCTGCACACCATTCCTTAGATTGTTATAAAGACAATCTCAGAGATCAAAGGTTTTATAATTTGGTTTGAAACTAGAATTGTCTTGAAGGAGTTGCTAACGTACATGAAGTCACTTGAGTTCTCTTTATTCTCTTCTTAATCAAGGTAAACAGTGTCTAAATGATTGCAAATTCACTTAAGTAATACATTTACAAAGCCATTTTACATGCATTAAAAGAGGGCTACAATGTGTTTTACAAATACTAGCACTTTTTTTTCCCTGTTATGTACCTAGTGATAGAGGGTCAGAATAATCTTTCTGCTTGGCATCTCTTAAACCCTACCTGCAAGCGTAGCAGGCTTACTGCATTTACAGTTCTTTAATACTTGTATAAACTATGCAGAAATTTTTAATAAAGTGTAATATATTTTATAAGCTAATAAGACTGAATGGGTAAAGGTTTTTAGCATGCATTAGTATACTTGCAAATACTGAAACATTTTGGTAATCTTTCTTACTAAAGATGTGAATGTTTAATGTACTTCTCCGTTTCTACCCTGTAGTCCAATGGGAATTCAGTAATGACATTTTGTCATGTCAAACTGTGAACATAAATTTGTACTGTACAGTCCTCATATACTATATACAGTATGCAATATATGTATTATATACTTGTTAATAAAACCATCTGAATATTAGACATGATCATGTGATTACTATAGGTAGTATTCACCAGAGCGAAGAGTCTTAAAGTAATGACCCGGTAACGTCCAGGAAGAGGAAGGCTGAGTTTAAGCCATAGAACTGCAGACATTCATCTGCAAACACATCCAGCGTGTCTTAGAAGAGCCTTGTTTCTCCACCCTATCCACAATGCCTCCTTGCTGTGTGCGATGTTCCCGAGGAAACTCTTTCCAGAAGAGTCTGCCTCTATAATTCTGTTCCCTTTTCTTACAGCTGATTCTCCAGCTCCATTGGCCCAGCAAAGCAGACTTTTCCACTCCAGTGATACCGGCCTCTTACTAATCACAGCTAATTCTGGTTAAGAATTAACCAGAAACCACAGATTCATAAAATATTGCACAAAGGCCCCCGGTAGAGTCCTTTAAGGGACTCTCAAGCTTCCCTCTGAGACTCCCACAAGCCAGGTTTCCCATCATTGCTCTTAACATTCTCTCCCAGGTTTCCACACAACATTCCACCAATCCCTGAGCACTCCATGGCTTTTGCAGCCCCAAGTACAAATGCCACTGTAGTACACCCAAAAACACATCGTCATGTCTGCCTGAGTAACACCCTACTCCTGATACCAATTTCAGTCTTAGAGTTTCTGGGGCTGTGATAAAACAGCATGACCATAAACAGTGTGGAGGGAGGGTTTGTTTTGCTTATGCTCCCACATCCTAGTCCATCGTGGAAGAAAGTCAGGGCAGGAACTCAAGCAGGTGGAAACCAATGCAAAAGACAGGAGTGTCACGCAGGCTTGCTCCCCATGGCTTGTTCAGCCTGCTTTTTTACTAGCATCTAGTACCACCCGCCCAGAGGTAGTACTATCCACAATGAGTTAGCCCCCCCCTCCCCAACACCCCACCCCCCAACAACAATTAATCAAGAAAATGCCCTGCAGGATTGCCTACAAGTAATCTGGTGGGGATGCATTTTCTCAGTTGAAATACCCTCTTCTCAAATGACTCTAGGTTGTGTCAGGTTGACAAAAAAAAAAAAAAAAAAAAAAAAAAACCTAGCCAGAATACTATCAGTGTGTTCTCCAGACAGTTCTTGTGCTAGAGACCAATTCTTCAATCCAGCAGTGTTGGAGAGGAGCCCTACTGGAAAACACTTGAGTCATGGGGTCAGGTTCCCCCATAAATTCCTTTCTCATGTGTCTGGGTTAGTTCCTGCAGGGCTGATTTGTTATCTTGAGAAATTACTATCTGAAGCATCCCTTGGGCTTTTCTATTGCACACAGGCTCGTTTCCCTTCCTCTGCCAACCTGACACCATGTTAAGAGGCAGCACAAGGCCCTCACTTTATCTTGGACTTCCCAGCCTCCAGAACTGAGACTAAATTTTGCTTTTATAAACAATAAACCTATATCCAAGGATTGTGTTACAGCAACAGAAAATGAAAGTAGGAATTCTTAAAAAAATAAAAGTTTGTTTATTTGGAGGAAGGAAAAGGAGAAAAATAAATGATATGATTATATTACAATCTCAAAAATAAAAGTTGTTGCAAAATATTTTGTTAACACACACGTGCACCTGTTTGTGTGTGTGTGTGTGTGTGTGTGTGAATGTGTGTGTGTGTGTGTGTGTGTGTGTGTACATGACAATTCTCACATGTGGAGGTGCAAGGACAACTTGAAGAAGTTGGTTTTCTCCTTCCACCATTTGGGTGCCTGAGATCAAACTCAGTGCAACTGGGTTTAGTGCCAAGTTCCTTTACTCACTGAGCCATCTCACCTGCCCTAAGTTTTTATCTACAGTTAATTAATCCTAATTAATAGAATTCATACCTTTGCAAGTCAGGAACAGACAGAACTTCATAGACATGCGTGAATTTGAATAAACATGACTTTTCAAGCCACCAGTGGTCATGACATAAAAACAACAGAAGGTTTCCAACTAGGGTTTAGCTCTTTAAATTTTTTTAATTGTGTGTGTGTGTGTGTTTTTTTTTTTTTTTTAATTGTGGGTATGTACACACACTTGTGCAATGGAGAGCTCATGGAAACCAGAGGACAACTTACGGGAATTGGGTCTCCTTCCACCATGTGGGTCCAGAGGATAGGACCCAGGCTGTCAGACTTGTCAGCACTAAGCCACCATGACAGCCTTAGAGTTCTTTTTGTTCAAGACAAAAATACAATAACTCCCGTCTTTTCCTATTCTCTTGACAGCAAATAAATTAGTTGCTTATGTGTCATTGTAGGGATCAAAGCACTTGACTGAGGGGAGGAAAGGTTTTGTTTAGATCACAGTTTCAAGGGTTTCAATTCTTCATGATAGGGAAGGTGTGACAGTTTATATAGGTGAAAACTTCTAGCAGAAGCTCATCACAAGATGGATGGGAGAAGAGATCAGGGTAAGCTAGGCTAGGAACCAAGTATGACCTCTGCAGGCCCAGGCCTGTTGACTGAATCCTTCCGGCTACGCAATACTTCCTGAAGATTCCTCTGCCTTCCAAATTAATGTCATCAAATTAAAACACATGTTAAAAATATGAACCTGTGGGGCATACTTCAGATTCAAGCCATCCATCCTCAAAGACGCATAACCATTTTGTATGAGGCATTTCATCCAACTTCTAAGAGATCTTGGAATCCTAACAGTTTCAACAGTCAGAAAAACCCAAAGTTATCTTTTGAAACTCTGGGGAAATTTTTAAATGTGAACTTCTGTAAAATGAAGAAGTTATATACTTCCACTCTATAATACTGTAAGGGTCTGAAAATCATTGAAGGAAGACCCCAGACTCAGATAGTATGCAAAAACAAAGAGCATTTATTCTGCAGAAGCAACCTGCATGCTAGGGTCACCATCGTTTCAGAATGGCAATGCAGTCAAAAACATTCCAACCCCTTTTATAACAGAACTGCTTAATTGCTTTCTGAGATAACAACAGACTTCTAAAACTTAGAGCACATTCCAAGAGGTTATAAAAACCATTAACCGAAGGTCATAAAAAATAAGGTATGCACCGTGACAGGTGCAAAAACAGGAGACAAAATATTGACTGGGTTTATCTATACAAAGCTTCAAGGACAGTTTGGTTATTATGGTTTTTAACTTTCCTTGAACCTATAAGCTAGTAATGAATGATGAATGTTGAGCCAATGATAACTACTCCTACTAGATATGCATGTAGACATTCTCTATTATTTATGACCTGAATTTATGTGCAAACTCGTAATGAACTTTTTACTATGTGAACACACACTCTGAAAATCATACAAGTGCTGAGAACAAAGGACAGAGACAGGTCTCCCTCTCATTTTCTTCCAGAGACTTAGAGAAGCATTCGTTGCTGAGATGGAACAATGGCTAATTTATCTAGCCTCTGATGTCTTACTTTGAGGTGCTAAACCAGAGACTGTAGCTTCCTGGCTTCAGAGCATCCCAGACAGGCCGATTAGCTGCAGAAGCAAAGTACCTTACACTTAGCGAGTAGCAAATGATCTATGGCCTAGTTCCTGCATGGAGACAAAATGGAGTCTTCCAAGCTCCCACCAAAATTACAAATTAAGCTAACTTACAGCATTCTGTAGCCCATACCTCCAAACTCTCTTCATTTATCTTGAAAACCAGTTCCAAAAGATTATGTCTTAGGTTTTTCCTGCTGTGAACAGACACCATGACCAAGGCAACTCTTGTAAGAACAACATTTAATTGGGGCTGGCTTACAGGTTCAGAGGTTCAGTCCATTATCATCAAGGCAAGAGCATGGCAGCATCCAGGTAGTCATGGTGCAGGAGGAGCTGAGAGTTCTACATCTTCATCTGAAGGCTGCTAGTGGAAGATTAACTTCCAGGCAGCTAGAGTGAGGGTCTTAAGCACACAGTGACACACCTACTCCAACAAGACCACACCTCCTAATAGTGACACTCCCTGGCCAAAGCATATACAAACCATTATAGTTTAAGAATCATATGTCCAAGCTGGGCGGTGGTGGCGTACACCTGTAATCCCAGCACTCTGGGAGGCAGAGGCAGGCGAATTTCTGAGTTCGAGGCCAGCCTGGTCTACAAGAGTGAGTTCCAGGACAGCCAGGGCTACACAGAGAAACCCTGTCTCGAAAAAAACCAAATCCAAAAACAAAAACAAAAACAAACAAACAAAAACAAACAAACAAACAAACAAAAAAGAATCATATGTCCAAGCTTATCACAACAATGACTGTCTTCTCTGGTATCATTTTCTTTCTTTCTTTCTTTCTTTCTTTCTTTCTTTCTTTCTTTCTTTCTTTCTTTCTTTCTTTCTTTCTTTCTTTCTCTTTTTTCTTTTGGTTTTTTTGTTTGTTTGTTTTTTTGTTTTTTTGAGACAGGGTTTCTCTGTGTAGCCCTGGCTGTCCTGAAACTCACTCTGTAGACCAGACTGGCTTCTAACTCAGAAATCTGCCTGCCTCTGCCTCGCAAGTGCTGGGATTACAGGCATGCGCCACCACTGCCCAGCCCACCATTTTCTTTATTAACTATTGTATTGCTGATGAAATTACCTGGTAAGAAAAAAATTAAGATGAGTGGTTTCTTTTGACTTATGGTGGTTCCAGAAGGTTTGGGTCCTCTATGATGAGGAAGAAACGCTAGAGTTCATGACAATAGAAGTGTACTATCATCACAGTGGACCAGGAAACAGAGAAAGGCTAGAACCAGAAGGTGTTTCAACCTTCAAAGAAGTGAGTTGGTGACTCACTTCTACCAACTAGTCCCCACCTCCTAAAAGTTCAAGAGCCTCTCAAAATACAATTCAAAGAGTTCAAAACATAAGCTTATAAGGGGTACTGCAGATGTAAACCATTACAATAAATAAACGTAAGGCATTACCTTGTTAGATGCCAGCAGCTACCTACATACCAGACTGCTTCTTATAAAAACATACAATTATATCTAGCTGCCACTTACCAGGGGACTCCTTTAGAGGCTGGAGGATTGGGGATATTGGAAGAACATGGAGTTCATTCTTCAGAACTCTCCATTGTTTTGTTTTGTTTTGTTTTTCCAGAGAATTGCTCTGTGCTCTAAGCTGAGGTAGTTGACTTCAAATTCAAGGTTATTGGATGGGACTGCTGTTTGCTTAGGTTAGTTAGTTCATAAGAGTGGTTGAAGTCTCCCCACTGTATTTCTTATAAATATCCCATTTTGGGGGCAGGGGTTTGAGACAGGGTTTCTCTGTATAGCCCTGGCTGTCCTGAAACTTATTTTGTAGACCAGGCTGGCCTCGAACTCAGAAATCTACCTGCCTCTGCCTCCCAAGTGCTGGGATTAAAGGTATGCGCCACCACCACCGGGCTTAAGTGTCCCATTCTTATAGGAAGAAAGATGTTACAAGATTTATTCAGCCTAGGAAACAAATGAAACTTAAACTTTGGTCTGTCTTCTTTCCTTCTTTCCTTTCCTTTCCTTCCTTCCTTCCTTCCTTCCTTCCTTCCTTCCTTCCTTCCTTCCTTCCTTCCTTCCTTCCTTTTCCCCACCCCACCTGCCCTTTCTATAATCCAGGCTGGCTTTGGACTTACTACGTAGCTAAGGATGACTCTGAACTCCTTATTCTCCCAGCTGAGGAAATAAATTAATTGGGAAATGGTTCTACATACAAAGGATGTTTGTCACCAGAAATAGGCAGTCGATATCTTCAGCCAATAGTTTCATTGCTACCATGTTAAAGAAAGCAGGGTTAGGGGTTCTTGCCAGGGAGAAGTTACCAAGCCCAATGGAATTATAAGAGAAGAGTATTTCTATCCAAGGAAAAATGTCATCAAGAGCTTAAACCCAGGTGCCTTAAAATCTTGAAAAGTTTATGTGAGCAGCCGGTGATTTGAAGATCAGGCAGCACCAGGCTGCAGGTGGTTGGTTGAGTTCCATTCAAGTGGCACGAAGAAGAAACTTACACACTTCTCAGAAGCAAGGCAAAGCAAACGCTTGACTAGTTAAAATGGGAATTCCATAGTTAGAGGTTAGTTGAAGAATTCTGATTCATGAGTGTCTGGTTAGAGGACAATTGGTAGCTGGCAATTGGTTAAGGACAAGTTTCATTCTCCTAGACCATAAGTGTCAACCGACTTGAGTTTTATTTTGCTCTACTCCGTGTGCTTGAATTTTCTCAGCCTAATGGTCTCTGTCAGTTATTTTTAAGAATAGACTAAAAAGGGACCAAATAGGCACATCATTTGTGTATATGTTGAATAATAAGAGTGATCAATGTGTCTGTACAAATCTAAGCAATAAATTGTTCTTCAAAGGTGTATCCATTTATTTTTATGTGTATAGGGGTTTTGCCCAGGCATCAGATCCCCTAGGATTAGACTTACAGACAGTTATGAGTCATCATGTGAGTGCTAGGAATTGAACCCAAGTCCTCTGCAAGAGCAGCCAGTGTTCTTTTTTTTTTCTTAAGATGTATTTATTTATTATATGTAAGTATACCGCAGCTGTCTTCAGACATCAGAAGAGGACATCAGATCTCTTTACAGATGGTTGTGAGCCACCATGTGGGTGCTGAGATTTGAACTCATTACCTTTGGAAAAGCAGTCGGTGCTCTTACCCGCTAAGCCATCTCTCCAGCCTGCAGCCAGAGTTCTTTTTTTTTTTTTAAGATCTATTTATTTATTATATGTAAGTACACTGTAGCTATCTTTAGACACTCCAGAAGAGGGAGTCAGATCTCATTACAGATGGTTGTGAGCCACCATGTGGTTTCTGGGATTTGAACTCAGGACCTTTGGAAGAACAGTAGGTGCTCTTAACTGCTGAGCCATCTCTCCAGCCCCTGCAGCCAGTGTTTTTAACCACCAAGTCATCTCTCCAGCTCCATAAGTCCATTCATTTTAAGACAGATAAAAGATCACAGGTACAGAGCATGGTCCCAGTTGATAATGACATGCTGTAAATGAGAGTTATTGTGCAATGTATAACCTTCGGTGGATGGAGTCTCACTGAGTTTGGACACAATGGCTTTGAGTACTTCTGTTTTTCATACTCCTTATGGTAACCCTAATCATCATGATTAATAACAGAAGACAGAGGCTAGAAGATAGCAACTAACACCAAATAGTCTACAGAGTTGCGATCCATAAAAAGCAGAGCATTGTGGGATGCATCTATAATCCTAATGCTCCTAGGGCAAGATGGAAGGAAGGAAGAGCAGTTCCCAGAAGCCCACAGGCCAGCTAGCCCAGCATATGCAACAGCAAAAGAGAAACTCTCTAAGAAGAAGGTAGGGATGGATACCTGTTTCCTGTTTCCTGGTATGTATGTGTGCATATTGTTTAAAAAAACAAAATCCCAAACATTCAAATTTTACCAATGAAGACTCAGGCACTCTGCTGAAAGTCTGCTAGCTCAGAAAGGCAGAGGAAGCACCCAGCTGATCTTCCTATTCCACCAACTTCCAGAAGGAAAAGGCTCCTTCTCCATGACATTTTAAATGCCCCCCTTTTTTCAAAGACCCTCCTTTCTGTTTACTTACATTCATTCCCTGACAGCTTGCTCCGCCTCTTGACCAAGGGTTGACTTTATTTAGCTCTTGGATGAAAGGTGTGTGCTAGGGCTGAGCAACAGCACAACAAGGCCTTTTCAGCAAATAACACAATCTTGGGTTTCATAGTGTGATCAAATTTCCTATACCACGTGCGCACATATATTGCCAGATTATGTCCTTTGTACTGTACATATTCATTGTATCCAATGTCCCTTTCTTCTCTGAGCACTCAGAACCTCCATCCACCCAGCGTCTTGTATGCAAAGAACTATGGAGTGCTTGAGAGCGTGCTTGCAAGCGATGCTAGTCTGCTGAAAAGACCATCTCCTGCAAGCCTCACACCCTGCTTCCAAAGCCAATAGCTGTCCTTAAATAGCAAACTTAGGGAGAGCGCTCTGCGGGTCATCACCTTGACTCATTCTCCCAACTGTCGCTCAAACCAGCTTCTCTCACATCACCACTGGCACCTGCACTAAAACTTATTTCTTATTTTTTATTTTATGTATGTGAGTATTTTGCTTTCATGTTTGTTTATGCACCATGTATACACCTTATACTGAGGCTGCCAGGAAAGGGACTTACCCCTGTTTCCCCGGCCTGCTCAGCTTGCTTTCTTATAGCCCCGAGGACCAACAGTCCGGAGTGGTACCACCCATAATGCACCAAACAAGTTGCTTATATTCAGGAAGAAAAGTGGGGCATAGGAGCTTGGACCCATCACAGAAACTTTCATGTAAATTGAAGCAATCATAGCACTGTCTTCCATGTGAAGGGGGCCTTTGGTATCAGGTTCAGGATTTCTGTTGGGTCTCTTTATGGAGTGCTCCCCCTCTGGCCTGGATTAAAAATGGCTGAAGGTCATCCAAAGTTCAATAAGGCCCCCTTGGCCGGTGCAAGCTGTCTGGAGCATATCTTCAGCTGTGGTCCACTGCAGCTGCTGGAGTGTCCTCAGAGTGATTGCAAAGTGTCCAAAAGAGCTGCCTTGCACTGAGGGCAGTTTGCCTGGCTGCTTGCCTAACAGTCATGTAGTCAAAGCAGCTGGGGCACCAGGGAAAGGTCTGACAGCTGTTAGGGAATCGCATCACTCCAGTCCCCAATGTGTTGGCCTATTTAAAGGAGAAAATAAACACGGAAAGACTCCATTGTACTAAAAAGCTTATCACCAATGTTAATGGTGACTCAACAGTGTTGCATGGCTTTCCCGACTCATTTTGTTCTGCTAGTGTTAGCCTGTCAGCAAATGGAAATAAGGACATTACAGCAAAGGAAAGCTGTAGTCCAATGTGCTTGGTAAGCACAGGAGTGAGACTTCTCAATAAAACATCACCGAGCTAAATTCAATAGTTCATTAAAAAGAGAATTCACCATGATCGAGTTGGCTAAATCTCAAGGGTGTGAAGGGATGGCTCAATGTGTCTTAGTTTCATTGTGTTGCTGTGGCAAAGACTTGGAAAGTGTCTTAGTTACTTTTCTGTTCCTCTGATAAAACACTATGACCGAGACAACTTATAGAAGGAAGTGCTTATTTAGGCTTATGGTTCCAGAGGAATAGGAATCCATTGCCATTACAGCTTGGAGGTAAGGCAGCAGGGAGGCATGGAGAGGGAGAAACAGGCCGAATCTTAAACCACAAGCAGGAACCAAAGAGCAATCTAGCAGTGGTGAGAGACTTTTAAGCCTCAAAGTCCACCCGCTCCCAGTGACATATTTCCTCCAGCAAGCCCACACCTCCAGTCTCCCTAAACAGTGTCTGCAACTGGAAACCAAATATTCAAATGGTCAAGAAGATGAAAGACATCTCATTCCAATGACCATGTTCTACTGACTGTCCCTATACTCTTCAGTCACTAGCATAATTCATTTTGTCCAACTTTAAAAGTTCCAAACTCTTTCATAACCACAACACTGTTTAAAAGTCTAGTCCCAGGGTTTTCTCCAATGGCTGGAACTACCTGAAGAAAGACACCCGACTCCTGGTGACCTGGGGAACCCAGAAGAAAAACACTGTGGAGAAAGGTGAAACCAGGGACTCCACAGTGGTGAGGAGCAGGCAGGTATGAGGAGGCCTTGGAGAGGTCCTGGCCTCAGTTGCTGCCAAGGGTCCTTGAAGTGGAAATTCAAGCGTTCTTGGGAAAGTCAGCTGTGTTGGATGGTGTTTTGCTGGGGCAAACATGTGAGGGAGTGTTTTCCTGAAGCAGACACAAGTGGAAGGACATTTTGCTAAAGCAGACATGTGAAGGAATGCTTCACTGAAGCTGACGCAGGTGAAAGGATGCCTTGCTAAAGCAAGCTCGTGAAAGGCCACGTGGTGAAGGATTCTCCGATATCAATGAGCATGTATTGGTTTACTTTACATTGTGTAATTGAGCTCCATTTGTTGGGACTCTATAGAGAGAAACACACCAAAAATTTTTGCTGGTGTGCTGTGGCTTCTTGCCGCTGCCAAGGACTCAGGTGATTGGCAGAATGATGTTAGCTGAGACAGACTCAGGTGCTGAGGCAAGACAGGTGCAGAAGCAAGTCCTGTGGAGAGCATGTGATAGTCGGAGGGCATATAAGTAGGACTCTATGGACAGTGATGGAGGCAGAGATTGGTTTGCTTGCTTAAACACTTGTTGGTCCCACATCTTCAATGATTGTCGCTTCACCAAGAGAGACACAGTCCAGAACTTTTCCTGGCGTTCCCATTGGTCTGAATTCCTCCCTCCTAAAGACTTAAGCAGATTCAGTGGAGACCTGGCTGTCTCTGCTAGGCCGTGCCACCACTGCTGATTTGTGTTTGCCACCCTGAGTCTACCGGTGAACTGGTGTATCTATTAAGTGTTTTAGAGTGGATTGAGCCGCTCCTCCTGACCTGTGAACGGAACTGCTGATTTCCTGCAGACAGCAGTTACTCCAAAGAACCATTTCTAAACAGGTCCTCTTCCCTGTACCCTTTCTTTTCCATCACCTCTGATTATGCTCAAGTGTTTAAGAACCATCATTAAAGATAGATTTTGAAAATATTAAAGTTACAGGACCTGCTGTAGCTGGGATCTGTGTCAATGTGTGTGGCCCGAGTTACCACCAAAGGCCTAGCAGATGTCCATGGCCTGTGTTTCCACCTGAGGCCATGAAGACTTTCATGTCCCTGCTGTTGCTGGAGCCATACCTGGGTCTGTGGTCCGATGGCAACCAGGGTCCATGTTACCATCAAAGGCCATGCAGATGTCCCTGGTCCGTACTGCCACCTGCGGTACTGTGCTGAGCTAGCTCTGTCCCTCACGAGCCCCCACACTTAGTAGAGTGAGACCTGCACCTCTTCTGGGCAGTAGAGTTAGTCTTCATGGTGAAGGAGCAGGTGAGCCAGCCCCTTGCAGGATGTTGCATTGGGTAAGCTAAGCAGGGTAGTACTGGAGAGCTTGTCCTGGTGGTACAGACCCAGAAGATATGGCAGGCTGACCAACTTAGCTACCCTCCCAGACCCAGATCCAGAACTTTGATCAGGTTCAAACTAATATCTATTGCATCTCTGAACTGCTGGAGTGAGTGAAAGGACTGGTCCTGAAGAATCAAAGCTGCAGTGTTTCTATGACATAGGGCAACAACAGAATATCCAAGACAAATCCCAGTGAGGATCCAGTATTGATAGAACAGCAGAAGCCAGAGGCCTTGAAACAGACTAATGTCTCATTACAATGGATGTTTGTAAGTAAAGATGTGTGGACAAAAGGATATGCTGCATGCATGGCACATTGTTACACATTACAGCTTCCACAACAAGATGTTTCTATTTGTGTTGTTTTAAAAGATTTATTTATTATGTATACAGTATTCTGCTTACATGTATGCCTGAAGGCCAGAGGAGAGCACCGGATCCCATTATAGATGGTTGTGAGTCACCATGTGGTTGCTAGGAATTGAACTCAGTACCTCTAGAAGAGCAGCCAGTGCTCTTAACTGCTGAGCCGTCTCTCCAGCCCTATATTGTTGCTTTTTTAAATTTCACCTTGTTTTATTTTATGTTGGGGTAGGGAAGTTGCAAGTGTGGAAGGCAGATATGAAGGGACAGGGAGATAAGTGAGATGGGAGTGCATGATATGAAATTCACAAAAAATCAATATAAAGTTAAAAAAAAAAAAGGTCAGGCAAAAAAGGTCTTCTGAGACTCAAAGCAATCTCTTAATGTGTAACTCCCTATAAAAGAAAAAAGGAAATTACGTACTTTCAAAATATAATGGAACAGAATATATATTACAAAGGAGAGAGGTGAGGATTTGGTGAGGAAATACTGGACCAAAGCAAGACTGAAACCAAGTAGAGCCAACATTAAATCCTGTAGCTTTATGTCTGTTGGTAAAGGGCTTAGATGGATCCACTCTTCCAGTTTTGCTGCCTGTTGCATACTTCTATTTTGGGGTGACAGTCCCACTCCCTGTATGTCGCTCTCCTTGGCAGATGTCTTACAGCTTGGCATCTCTAGGACCTTGGCGTCTCTAACACAACCCAGGCTTTACCTTCATATTTCTATGCAGTGGCCTCCTGGAGCCTCTTCCCGTCTTAGGGCCTTCACGTATGGACTCCCCTGTCATGTGCTACCTGGCTTCAGTGGCTCTCTAAAATCTTGGGGGAAGAGTTCACAGCTCCTTAACTCTTGCATCCTTTATGATCCTAAAACTAACCCCATGTAGAGGACATGGTCAAGTTCTACTACTTGGGATAGACCCTAGCCCACTGGAGTCACACCTTCAGAAGCTTTTGTTGTTCCCTTCCAGGAGCAAAAAGGTCTTTGCATCTTTTCCTTTCACAAGTTGGAAGTTCATCTGGGTGGGTTTGTGCCCTGAGGGCACAGATTGTTCCACTGCAGATCAGGCCCCTCCTTTATCTCATTCAGCACAAGCCTTGACTACAGCATTGAATTTCCTGATGCTTTTTTTTTTCTCTTCAAATTATTGTAAATTTTGTATTTCTTTCTGTGTCACTTTTTAAAATTTCATTTTAGATCTGCATAAGAGTGAATTACTAATAACCACGTAACAGAGTCAACTTTAGACTGTCTTGAAATCTCCTCTTCCAAAGAAATTAGTCACTTACTTTTACATGTAGCCTCAAGAAAGTTCTTAGGACAAGGGCAGAAAGCAACCACATTCACGGAATGGTCTCTAGCCCAGTTGTTAATATTGCTCCCCTCTGAAACCTCTTGAGCTGGACCTTCCCAGTCCATACAGCTCTCAGCACTACTGTCTTCTGAGCTTCCACTAGGATGTGCCTTCAAGTTCCTCATATAGCCTCAATCACTTTCCTAGTCTAACGTCAGAGTCTTTCACATTCTTCCACAAGTCACATAATCAGGTTCTTCAAAAAAGCATTCCTACTCACAGTAACAACTTCTGTCTTAGTTTTCTATTGCTGAGAAAAAGCACCATGACTAAGGGAGCTCATATTAGGAAGGGTTTATTTAGGCTCACTGTTCCGGAGGGTAAGAGTCCATCAACCTCATAGCTGGGGAATGTGACTACAGACAGTCATGGAAACTGGAGCCTCAAGCTGAGAGTTCACATCTAAAACCACGAGTAGGTTTAAGATGTTCCACGGGCATGAGGGAAAAGAATAAGAGCCACTGAGCCAGGGCTTAAGCGTCTGAGATGTCTAAGCTCACCACCACAGTGACACACTTCCTCCAACAAGGTCATTTATAATATAACAAAACTATAGCTCCTAATAGTGGAATTCCCTATGAGCCAAGCATTCAGGCACATGAAACTACAGGGGACATAAGTAATCCAACTACCACATTCCACTCCCTGACCCCAATAGGCTTGTAGCCAATACATAATGCAGAAATGCTTTTAGTCCAACTTCAAAAGTCCCCACAGTAGGTAACAGTATCAACCTTGTTAATGTATCTTCTGAGACTCACAGCAATCTCTTAATTCTAATCTCCTATAAAATCAAGATAAAAAAGGAGATCACAAACTCCCAACATACAAGGGCACAGGATATACATTACCATTTTATTAAGGAGGAAAGGAAACACAGGAAGGAAAGCAAGCATACTAAGGAAATACTGTACCAAAAAAGACCAAAAGCCAGTTAGGCGAACACCAGACTCCGCATTTCCATGTCTGATGCCCCAATGCTTTTTATATCTACAATTCCCTTATCCTTTGTTGACTGCAACATACTTCTTTCTCTTGGGCTGGTTCTAATCCCTGTTAGAAGCTTTTCTCAGCAGGTATCCCATGACTCTGGCATCTCCACCATCTTGGGTTCTCCAAGGCAACCCAGGTTTCACCGTCACAGTTTCACACAGTGGCATCTCTGGACCTCCATGCAGGGACACCCTGACACACACCTGGCCTCAGTGGCTTTCCTTATTTGCCGAGCAATATTCCATAACCCTTTTCTTCTATTCTTGACTCTAAAGCTGGAACCATGTAGTTGAAGCTGCCAAGTTCTGTTGTTTGCTGGGGCTAGAACATGGCCCCTTGTTCAATTGCATCTTCGCCAGCTTTCTGTATTTGATGGTTTTCTTCACTGCAAAAGTTTGGCTGTTTTGGAATTCACTCTGTAGACCAGGATGGTCATGAATTTAGAGATGACTGAGTACTGTGATTAAAGGTGTGTATCACCGTACCTGGTCCTAAACTGTTCTTTAATTCCTTTTCCCTAGGTGGAAGCTGAACTGGGTGTGGTCTTGTCCTGAGGTCACCACTCCCTTTATTCCATTTAACATCAGGCTTCTCTTTCATCTGTTTATCCCCTTGAACAAAAGATTTAGTCCATTCCACTTCCTGGTACTTGGTTTCTCCTCAAATTGTACATTTTGTATATTTTCTCTTGTTCTGCTTGCTCCTTTTTATTATAGATCTTCATAAGAGTGAGCAGTAATAACCGCAGGACAGAGTCAATGCTTGGCTGTTTTGAGATTTCTTTTGCCAACAGAGTTAATCCAAAACTCGTCAATTTAGCCACAGGCACACTTTTCAGGGGAAAAAGAGCAGCCACATTGTTAGCCAAAATATCACAGGAATAGTTTCTAGACTATATATTAACATTCCTCTCCTCTGAAACCTCTTGAGCTAAGACCCCACAATTCAAAATACTCTCAGCACCATTGTCTTCCATGTTCCTATTGGTATGGCCCATTAAGCCCCACTTAAACCATTCAACTCCTTTTCTCATCCAAAGATTCAAAGTCTGCTTTCCTCCAAAGAAAAGCATGGCCAGGCCTATTAGAGCAAAACCACAGTTGCTGGTACCAACTTCTGTCTTAGGGTTTCTATTGCTGTGAAGAGATTCCATGACCGAAGCAACTCTTACAAAAAGAAACAAAAACAAAAACCAGTTTCAGAAGTTTATGAATTATTGTCATTGCAGGAAGCATGGCAGCATACAGACACAGTGCTTCAGAAGCTGGGAGTTCTATATCCTGATCCATAGGCAGCTGGAGAAGAACTGTGTGCCACTGAGCCTGGCCTTAACCATCTGAGACCTCAAAGCCTACCCAACAGTGACACACTTCCTCCAGCAAGGCCACACCTATTCTAGCAACACCACACTTCCTAACAGTGTCATTCCCTTTGGGTCAAGCATTCAAACACATGAGTCTATGGAGACTATACCTGTTCAAACATCCTCCCAAGGATACACCTCCTAAGCCTCTCCAAATTGTGTCACCAGAGGGGGAACAGGAATGCAAATGCCTGAGAATACATGGGACAAGAACCATTTAAGCTACCATGGGGAAAAGGGACTTTCATTTGCTTATATATCCTGATCACAGTCTATCATGAAGAAAAATCAGGGAAAGAACTCAAGCAGGAACCTAGAGGCAGGAGTTGAAGTTGAGACCATGGTGGAATAATGCTCACTAGATTTCTTAGTCTGATTTCTTATACAATCCAGGGCAACATCTCAACCAGCACTGTCAACAGCAAGCTGGACTCTCCCAAAGCAATCAACAAAATGCTTCAAAGACTTGCCCACAAGCTAATCTCATGGAAGTATTTTCTCCATTGAAGATTTCTTTTTTCAGATGACCCTGGTCTGTGTCAAGTTGACAAAAATCTAATCAGCGTGATATGTAAATTAATAAATGATATCAACAGAATGGTAGACAAAAACCACATGATCATCTCAATAAAGCAAAAAATATTTGATAAAATTCAACTTATCCGTGTGATAAAAAGCCCTGAGAAATATTATATATAGCAGGATTTATGATAACATAAAGAAGACTATTACAAATTTAACTAACAACAAAAGAACGGGAAAAATCAAATGCATTTTCTCTAAGATTGGAAACAAAACATGAGTGTATATACTTAGTATTCTTATTTATGAATACTAGAAGCCATGGAAGGTCATGAGAAAGAAATGAAAAATATTCCACTTGGAAAATGTAGTAGTTGGAGAAAAAAATGGCCTCCATAGGCCTGCAGGGAGTAGCACTACTGGAAGGTGTGGCCTTGTTAGAATGGGTGTGGCCTTGTTAGAGTGGGTGTGACCTTGCTATAGTGGGTGTGGCCTTGTTAGAGTAGGTGTGGCCTTGCTAGGGGTGTGGCCTTGCTAGGGTGGGTGTGGCCTTGCTAGAGTCTTGTGGCCTAGTTGGAGCAAGTGTGTCACTGGGGCAAGCTTTGAGGTTTCAGATGCTCAAGGCACACCCAGTGTGGCAATCTCTTCCTGCTGCCTACAAATCCAGACATAGGCTTCTCAGTTACCTTTCCTGAACCATGCATGATACCATGCTTCCCACCATGATGCTAAATCTCTGAATTGTAAGGCAGCTCCAATGAAATGCTTTCCTGTAGAACAGTTGCCATGGTCATGGTGTCTCCTCACACAATAGAAACCCTAAGACAGAAAGGAAGGATTAAAATTATCCATGTTTGTAAATAACATAATTTTATACTTAAAAAAGTAAGGTGTGAATATTAACTATGCTATCAAAACAGATGTTAAAGTTCATAAACAAAGTTAGTAAAGTTACACAATAAAAGTCAGTATACAAAATACAAAAATGTCCTCCTTTTATCATGTTGATGTTGCCCAAAGTCTAGCTTCTCAATTTCTTTTCAAACTGACAAGTACTTTTACATTTTATTTTATTTTATTTATTATGAGAGTGTGTGTAATGTCCTGGTGAGACACGTACCCTGTGCATGTCACAGGACAATTCTGCAGAAGTGATTCTTTTCTTCTATCTTTAAATGGTTTATAGGGATGGGACTCACCAGGCTTGCATGTCAGGCAGTCAACAGTCTCTTTGCAAAAGAAGAAAAAGGAGAAGGAGAGGGGGAGAGTGGGGGAGGGGAGAGGAGGAAGGGGAAGGGAGAGGGGAAGGGGAGCGGAGAAGGAGAGGGAGAGGGAAAGGCAGAGGGAGAGGGAGAGGGGGAGGGAGAGGGAGAAGAAGAAGGAGAGGGAGAGGGAGAAGAAGAAGGAGAGGGAAAGGGAGAAGAAGAAGAAGAAGAAGAAGAAGAAGAAGAAGAAGAAGAAGAAGAAGAAGAAGAAGAAGAAGAAGAAGAAGAAGAAGAAGAAGAAGAAGAAGAAGAAGAAAGAGGAAGAAAGAAGAAAGATTTCTTTTTTGCCCTAAAGTCCCCTTTTCTCTCAGACCCTCAAGCAGCTATCAGTAAGAGAAAGTGCCTTGTTCTGACTCAGAAATGATCCGGGCAGTGGTGGTGCACGCCTGTAATCCCAGCACTCTGGGAGGCAGAGGCAGGTGAATTTCTGAGTTCGAGGCCAGCCTGGTCTACAGAGTGAGTTCCAGGACAGCCAGGGCTACACAGAGAAACCCTGTCTCGAAGAAAAAAAAATCCAAAAAACAAACAAACAAACAAACCACAGAAAACAAAAACTAGAAACTCCAAAGAGATCCCTGAGTCTGTAACTGACTCAGAAATGCCACAGAAGTGTCAAAGGTCCTAACTTGGTTTTGCTGCTAGGTTTATTATTTGTTTTGCCTTCCATTTGTTTTGTTGTGTTGTTTTGGGGGTTTTTGTTTCTTTTTTTTTTTTTCATAAAATTATTGGTGTTTCACTCAGCTTCCATGTAGCGGAATTTTTGTTCAATACTGGGATAGTGGGGCAAATGGATCCTTAGACCTGAACAGACTAGACAGGAACATACCCTGACTCTAATGGAAAAAGGCCCCTTAGAAAAAGATGATGTGTAAACCAGGTCAGTGTTTGGAGAAAAGGCTGGTTTTATTGCCATATCATATGTAAAGCCAGATGGCTGGTGTAAAAGGAAAACACGGAGACTTAACTATGAGGATGCAGGAATCTTTTATTGATTTCTGGGTAAGATATATTTCTTCCCAAGGCTAAAATATATCACCCACACGAAAACTTTTTAATGGATTCGTTTGGGAATCCCCCATGTTCCACAAAGAAGAGGGATGATGACTTCCAGAAGTCAAATCTCTCCTTCGACCATGTTGGCTCTGGGAATGGAACTCAAGTTGTCAGCTTGGTGGTGGCAAGTGCCTTTATCCACACAGGACCTGCTGGTTTGAATGAGAATGGCCGCAGTAGGCTCATGTGTTTGAATGCTTGGCCACCAGTGGGAAGGATTAGACTCACCCTCAGAAACCCTGAGCCCAATAACTCTTTCTTCCTTTGGTTGCCTTGGTCATGGTGTCTTAGCACAGTAACAGAAAAGTAACTAATATATCATCATACACATCAAATAAACAAATCTTTTAATAAACT
This sequence comes from Apodemus sylvaticus, assembly GCF_947179515.1. Lineage (NCBI taxonomy): Eukaryota > Metazoa > Chordata > Mammalia > Rodentia > Muridae > Apodemus > Apodemus sylvaticus. The sequence goes on along the minus strand of NC_067482.1, from coordinate 45,471,697 downwards.
GAAAAAAAAATTAAAGAACACCTGAAAGGGTTTGGTGTGCATGAGTTCAATACCATTGGGCAGCAGGTGGACTTCCATGAGTTCTAAGCCAGCCTGGTCTATATACTGAGTCCCAAGCCAGCCAGGGTACATAGTGAATCCAAAGGAAAGAGGAAGAAAAGGACACTAAAACCAACTGTTTTATTTTTCTAAATGTGTGCATAATCAAAATCACAGCTTCAAAGTGGGCATCAGTGCAAATAGGAGAAAGGGATTAACAAAGAAGGAAAAATTAGATATATAATAACTCATCATGAGATATATAATAACTCATCATGAGATATATAATAATTTATGTTATAACTCATATATAATAACTCAGCTCTATAATAACTCAGTGAGGGGCTTCATAATCTATCTCCACACATATTATGTAGGGAAAAAACCTAGTCCAAAAAAACATTAGAAAAGCATTTATCTGGTCCTGTCTCGTGCCAGCTACCTGATTCTGCCAGCCACTTTCCTCCACTACCCTGAAATTCTGTGACCCCCTCAAGCCAGCCGACATTTGCCAATCTCTTTTTTTACTAAGCAAAAGCTTTCAACCTTACTCATCGGGACTCACTTTTTATAAACATCAAGTGGTTGAGCAAAGGGCTGAGCTGGATATTTGGAATGAGAAAGGAGTGGTCTGGCTGGTTTCTTTCTGATGCCTCTTCCCTTGTAAGGAATAGAGTGACCGGGTGGCTGTATGTGAACTTTAATGAGACCAAGTTGAATATGCTTCCTAGTCTTTTACTTGCCAGGCACTGCAAAAATCATCACTGATTTTTACAAGAAGTCAGTACATCGGGGGACAGGTCAACTGGGATTAACTTGGAGATTTTCTTGCTCAGTCTCAGCAGGAGTCCAGAAGAAAGACAGCTTTACTGAGAGAGGTGGAGGGGGAGGAGCGCTGGGCTGGCAGCCTCACTGGCAGTCTCAGAAAGACAGTGTAATTAAGTCAGGAGCTGGTCCAGGGTCTGTGCTGCCTTATGCTGCCCACCCTGAGGAACCAGACTATGTACGGTGAACGGGACAGTTAGCAAATACTACACCAAAGTCAATGCAAAGGCGTTTACCATCATTTCAACTGTGAAAAGTAACCCCCAGTAACCTCCATATTTCAAGGGAGTAGGTATGCTAAATATAGAAAATCTACAGGGGTCTCCTCATGTCTCTTAAGGAACTACCAGATTATACATACCTTTCTGGTTGATCTCTCTGTCTCTGTCTCTGTCTCTCTCTTTGTGTCTCTGTGTGTGTGTGTGTGTGTGAGAGAGAGAGAGACAGAGAGACAGAGAGACAGAGAGACAGAGAGACAGAGCATGTGTATGTGTGTGAGCAAGAGACAGTGTGTGTGTGTGTGTGAGAGAGAGAGAGAGAGAGAGAGAGAGAGAGTTAGTTGAATATACTCCTGGCTATCTGGAACTCACTATATACACCAGGCTGTCTTTCAACTCACAGAAATCTGGGAAACAAAGAGTCCTGTTGACCTTTTTTTTTTTTTTTTTTTTTTTTTTTTTTTTGGCCTGGTTTATGTCACATTGCTGTTTTGAGCAGCAGGGGAGGTTACACAGGGTTTTGCTATGTAGCTCATGCCAGCAGCCTGAAGCCATTCTTCTGCCTCAGCCTCCTAGAGGGCTGGGATTTCTGGTATGAGTCACCACACCCGGATAATTATAATATTTCTTAAAGACTAGAAAGGCCTTTCCCCTAATTTGGGTAATTATCATTTCTTCAAAACATTTACTCCTCTGTCTGTCTTTCTATTATTTATGTATCTATCTCTCTCCTATCATCTATGTATATATCTACCTTCTATCATCTATCTATCATCTATCTATCATCTATATATCTATCTATCATCTATCTATCATCTATCTATCTATCTATCTACCTATCTATCTATGTATCTATCTATCTATCATCTATCTGTCTATCTATCTATCTATCTATCTATCTATATCGTGTGTAGGGACAGTGTAGCTGGCCCTGCCCGGGTATGGAGAGGTCAGAGGACAGCCTTAGGGAGTTAATTCTCTCATCTCCCGTGAGAGGCCTGGAGCTTGAACACAGGTTATCTATCTTGGCAGCAAATGCCTTCACCTCCTGAGCCTAAAATTTCTTTGTAATTAATAGTCATTAGATAATTTAGTATTTGACATCATATGTAAGTAGATGCTCTGTAGAACTACTACAAGTTTAAACTTGGTTTCTGTAGAAATTCTGATAAAATCTACTTCTTGTGAGTCTGTCAAAAGGAAGTATTCAGGGCTAGAAAGACGGCTCATCCCAGGCCAGGCCCTTGCTGCCAAGTGTGACAACCTGAGCTCAATCCCAGGGACCCATACGGCTGAAGGGGAGAACCAATGTCAGCAAGTTATCCCTTGATTCCACACGAGCACTGTGACATATATACTCACACACTAAATACATACATACATACATACATACATACATATATACATGTAAAAGAAAATGCATAGCTGGGTTTTGCCTAATTGCTCTCCTTGCATTACTTTATTGGGTAAAATAGCGGACAGGAATGGACTTCTGTTTGGCCCAGAACTGATGACAAATGCCCCGCTTATGATTTTATGCCCCTGATGACTGCCGATGCTATGAATGGGCTAGCCTCTGACCCTGCATACTTCCAACCTGTTTCTTTTTTATTGGTGCATCTGGGCAAGGTGCCATAGGACATTTGTTGATTTGTTTCTTTTTAAATGAATTAGCTAATTAATTAAAATATTCATATACATGCATACTCACACACACACACACACACATATATATGTATATATATGTATTTTTTTTTAAAGTACATGTGTGTCTGCTTGAGTTAAATCTGTAGGCAGGTGTCCGTGTAGGCCAGAGGGTATTGTATCCCCTTGAACTGGAGTCAGAGGTGGTTGTGAGCTGGCTGGTATAGGTGCTGGGAATTGAACCCCTCTGCAAAAACAATACTTGTTTTTATCCCAAGACATCTCTCCAGCCCTCTCCTTTCTTTTTAATGAAAAGAGTTTATTTGAGAGTGCCCATCCTTTAAAAAAAAAAAAAAAAACCCACTGGCAAAAAGAGAGGAAAAAAATGATAAAAGGAAGGAAAATAAATCAGGCAAGAGAACATAATTGATCAGTTACCTCTGTGGATGATGAATTGGGAACAAATATAAACAAATAACACAAAGCAAGTACAGGAATTCCAAAGCAAGTACATCCCACAATAGTAGTCCCTCATGTGTGGTCCCTATATACCTGCCATGGTTATTAGGATTTCTGAGGACTTTTACTATGAAATTTTATACTCTCAGGACTTACTCTTATTGTGACATAACTCTAGGTCCTTCAGCTTCCTCTCTAGTCAGGTGCAAGCAGCAGAGGGGGTGTGTGGGGGAAATAAAAGGATTCTTGGCTTTGTTCCCACTCTGGGATGAACTGACAAAACACACCCTGGAAATGACACAAAACATGTGACTAAAGCCTACTTAGCCCAAGCTAAATGACATTTCCTAGTTAATATTCCTCTAGGTGAACCCTGCAAAAGTGCCTACAGCTGCTCCAGGCCCATTAACATGAAGGGAAGTCAGAGAGGAAAAAGCGGGCAGTTAAAATAGCATTCAATGTCCGTGCGCAGTCCGAAGCCCCTCCCAGGGGCTGGAAAGACCCACAAAGTTGCTAGCTCAGCATCTTCACAGGAAATCCACCCCTGACCCCATGCGGCTGCACACCTGGCTGATAACCAAATGGATCTGCGGCCCACAGAGAAATCCAGCTGCTGCCAAGGCCTCCCAGCCCTGGCTCTGCTCCCACAATGGAAAGGGAAGAGGTGGTGAACAGATGGGGACATGGTCACCGAAGAGGAAGGGAGGGAACAGAGGGGACATCCAGGTCTCTGAATTCATTGTCTCCAGAGCTGCCCTGGTGACCTGGGAGCTGTCATATGCTAAGCTCTGTTGGCATTCTGAGAAATGACAGCAGCAGAGGCCACCTTCCCCAGACGAAACACACAGACTGCTTCTCCCTCTGCAAGCTGATTTCTGACCAGTTTTAAATAGGATGTGCAATGTTTGGTATACACACACACACACACACACAGACACACAGACACACACACAGAGAGAAAGACATACACACATACAGACACAGACACACAGACACACAGACACAAACACACACACACACACACACACAGAGAGAGATATACACATATACAGACACACACAGACACCTTCTTGTGAATCACAAGGGCAAGCATCAACTCAGGTACCTGCCCACTAGAAACCCCAGACTAGCTATGAGAAAACTGAAAGATGCCTGGTTTTTCTCCCTGTGTTTCAGAATGGATGCTTGTGGAGGTCAGAGGACAACCTTCCCCAAGGCTGCATCAGTCGGTTCTCTCCTTCTACCATGCATTCCTGGGATCAAGCGCAGGCCACAGCCTTGTGTGATGAGAACTTTTACCTGCTGACTCTCGTATACTTTATTTGGCCCTTATATACTTTATTTTTCTTTTTTTTTAAATTTGTCATTTTAGATAGGGTCTAACCATAGAGAACTGACTGTCCTGAACCTGACTTGCTTGGTTCACACAGACACACACATACACAGAGGGGGGGGGCAGGGGGGAGTATAGGGAGAGGGATCTGCTTTCCTTAGACTTCTAATTGGCATATTAAACTTGTGCCACCACGCCCTGCTACATATGGCATTCTTCAAACAATATGAGGCCAAAGAGAAAAGAAATGGCGTATCAGTTAAGGGCAATTGCTGCTCTTGCAGAGAGCATGAGTTCAGTTCCTAGCACCCACAGGAGACTATAACTCTAGCTCCAGGGGATCCAAATTCCTTCTCTGAACTTCAAGATGATTTGCACCTATGTGCACAAATGCACACATATACACATAAAAACAATTTTTTTTAAATCACACACAAAACTCAAAAAACAACCCTTTTCATGAAGTCTGTATCTGCTGCTTCAGTGTTTATGGACAGAACAAAGTTCTTAGTTCACACATTCATTTTGTCCTTGTGAGTTGTACCTGTACCCAGTGATACAACTTCTCTGCTTGGACTGGCTCATAGTTAGCTGATAGAATTATCAGGATTAAGTGAAGTGGTGTTTGTGAAATGGTACATTCCTCAATATATTATAGTTAATTCCATTATTTTACCTCTTATGGTTTCAGAATGGACAAAGACATGCAAATGATAAAAAATGAAAGAGGCAGGGTGGGGTGGCCATGGCAGGGATGGTGTGACATGTTTCCCACCCCTGGAACAGAGCCAGCAGGCGTGGGCCTCCGTGATGGTTGCTGTGGGTTTGAGGCTTTGTCTTCTTAGTCAGGGTTTCTATTCCTGCACAAAACATCATGACCAAGAAGTAAGTTGGGGAGGAAAGGGTTTATTTGGCTTATACTTCCAACATTGCTGTTGACCATCAAAGAAGTCAGGACAGGAACTCACACAGGGCAGGAACTTGGAGGCAGGAGCTGATGCAGAGGCCATGGAGAGGTGTTGCTTACTGGATTGCTACCCCTGGCTTGCTCAGCTTGCTTTTTTTTTTTTTTTTTATAAAACCAGGACTACCAGGCCAGCAATGGCACCACTCACAATGGGCCCTCCCAGCCTTGATTATTAATTGAGAAAATGCCCCACAGCTGGATCTCATGGAGGCATTTCTTCAAGGGAGGCTCCTTTCTCTATAATAACTCCAGCTTGTATCAAGTTGACACACAAAATCAGACAGTACAGTCTTGTTTCTCTCTCTCTCTCTCTCTCTCTTTCTCATATATATGTTCCTACTTCAGGGAAATGTCCTCACTGCCAAGATTACAATAACTTCATGATAATCACAGATGGATGAATCAAGCAGTCAAGGGTGTGTTTATGTCCTTAGCAAAAAATGGCAAATACTGAGACCTCCAGGACAGTCCTTAAGGCTGTGGAAAAGAACTCTGAAAACATGAGTTCAAAATTAAATGATTTCTCAACTATGCAAACTATAAAGATGCAATATAAATTGCATTGGGAGTTTCACAGATCTAAAGGAACAGAGGCAGCTGTACTATGAGCCAGCTTGTCAAAAAGATCCTAAAGAAGGAGATAGCGAGATTCAGGGAGCAGTGATCAAAGGGCAATATCTCATCCAACTAAGTGCTAGTTTGTACTTATAAAGGCAAGCAGATCCCTGAGTTCAAGGTCAGCCTAGGAAAGAGGGAGTTTAGGTCCAGGCCCAGGTGTAGTAGGAATGGTAATTTCAGGGCAGGGTCCCTGAAATTAAACTTATTGTCCATGCTTAAGAAAGGCAGGTAGATCTCTGAATTCTTTTGCAATGGTAAAAATAAACAAAACAAAAACAAAAAATGCTTGCTGTCTTTTTCTAAGACTCAAGGGACTGGGGTTATGGAATATTGATTTGTGGGATGGTCAAGATGAAACCCGTAGTAAATGACTGAATGTATATGTACTGGCTGGTTTTGTGTGTCAACTTGACACAGGTTGGAGTTATCACAGAGAAAGGAGCCTCAGTTGGGGAAGTGCCTCCATGAGATCCAGCTGTGGGGCATTTTCTCAATCAGTGATCAAGGGGGAGGGTCCCTTTTGGGTGGTACCATCTCTGGGCTGGTGTTCTTGGGTTCTATAAGAGAGCAGGCTGAGCAAGCCAGGGGAAGCAAGCCAGTAAGGAACATCCCTCCATGGCTTCTGCATCAGTTCCTGCTTCCTGACCTGCTTGAGTTCCAGTCCTGACTTCCTTTTGTAATGAACAGCAATGCAGAACTGTGAGCTGAATAAACCCTTTCCTCCCCAACTTGCTTCTTGGTCATGATGTTTGTGCAGGAATAAAAACCTTGACTAAGACAGTATATATAAATAAAAGATTGGGCTTTTGGTCTACATGATATGAGCTAGCAGAAAACAATAGCACGATAAATTCTCCTAGAGTTTGTTTTGTTTTCCTAGCAAGAGTTGAGCTGACTGGAGATCTCTGGAGAACAAACTCAGCTCTTTTAGAAAAAAAAATTCAACAGGATTTCTGATTTTGGTCAGAAAATTCATGGAGAGTGAACACAACTCTTTTAGAATTTTTCATAACTCTTTTAGAATTTTTTTTCTAACAGGGTTTCTGACCTTGCTCAAAAATCCTAAGAATTACTTAGAGAGCTAACACAGATCTCTTAGAATGTTTTCTAGCAGCTATCCAGAGAGATCACTGCTTGGAGAGCTAACACAGGTCTTTTAGAATATTTTTTCCTAGAATTTTATCTGATTTTGATAGGAAAACCAAAGAAGGAATTTTAGACTTTTTCTAACAGGATTTTTGACTTGGTGGGAAAATACAAGAATTTTTTTTCCCTAGCAGATTTTCTGACTTTGATCAGAAAACTCATGAGCTATCCAAAGAGCATTTAGAATTATTTCTACCATGAGAGAGCTGTCTCAGCTGAGAGCTGTCTCAGGCAGACTACAGAGCCAAGAGCTATCTACAACAAGCTGTCTAGGGAGCCATCTTGGGCAGAGCACAGGTTGTCAGCTTGTGCTCCACAATTTGACTTTGTGTCAGTCTTTTCACTGCTCCCAGACACCCCTTCCATGCCAGAACTCCCCTCCAAGTCAAGGCTGATCCTTAGCAGGTGACTGGAGAAAATAAAATATTTAGCTATTAAGACTGCTTCCTGCTCTTCCACAGAACCTGACTTTGATCCCTAGCACCCATGTTGGACAGCACACAAATATCTGCAACTCCCAGTGATCTGATGCTCTCGGCCTCTGCAGGCGCCTGCACTCACATGCACATACCTCTACAGGGACACACACACACACACACACATACATACGGATGTGTGTATATAATATAATATAATATAATATAATATAATATAATATAATATAATATATATACACACATTATATATACATTATATATATACAAGATTGTATATATATATACAGTGTTATATATATATGTGTGTGTATATATATATATATATATATACAATGTTATATATATGTGTGTGTGTGTGTGTATATATATATAACTAAAAGTAAAAGTAAGTCTGTGCAAAAAACCTCTCCAAGAAAGCGACCTAAGAGAGTGGCTATAAGAAAACACATTCTCAAACACTTTTGGTTTTGTTTTTTGGTGTTTTTCTCTTTTTTTTTTTTTCAGATTTATTGTTGTATTTTATGTGCTCTGTTTTCATGCACACCAGAGGGGCAAGCAGATCCCATTATAGATGGATGAGAGCCACAATGTAGGTGCTGGGATTGAACTCAGGACCTCTGGAAGAGCAGCCGATGCTCTTGACCACTGACCCCTTTTTGCATTCCCCAAACACTTGAAATAGAAAGACCAATAGGGTTTTCAGAGAGTCTTGACAGTGTTTATAAAATTTTAGTGTGTACATTTCTTATTTCTATGGATCTGATACAAACTGAGCCAAGCCAACTGACTAGGGCCCACCAGGTTCTCCTGATGCGATCCAATCCACTCCAGTGGGAAGGAGTAGAAGGCCCAGACGTCATAGCTCAAGCCAATCTATTCATCCTAGGATAGTGATACAAGACAAGCTTTTGAACACATAGCTAAGGGTGTGGTAGATATGGTGATGTGATGGTTTAGCTGTTTTGGTTCACCCTTCCTTCCTTCCTCCCTTTCTTCCTCCCTTTCTTTCTTTCTTTCTTTCTTTCTTTCTTTCTTTCTTTCTTTCTTTCTTTCTTTCTTTCTTATAATAGGCAAGGTTTTGCTATGTAGTTTTGACTGACCTGCAACTTGCTATGTAGACCAAATTGGCCTTGAACTCAAAGAGATCCTCCTGACTCTGTCTCTGGAATGATTGGATTGAATACATTCAGCACCCAACCTGGCCTTCCTGACTTCTTCCTAATACATCTTTATATAGCAGTCAGAAATCTCTCTTCTTCTGCCCCTTTAGGTTCTTGGTTGGTAATTACGGTTCTTTGAATGAGAACGGTCCCCATAGATTTATTCGTTTGATGTTTGAGCCTCAGTTGGTGGAACTGTTTGTGAGGTAAGTTCTTGGATGAGCTGTGTCATTGTCAACTATCAATCACTTCAGCACCTTGCCCTACTGACATGCTCCCGGCCTTGATAGTCACGGACTCTAATACTCTGAAACTGTAAGCCCCAAAGTGAATAGTTTCCTTTATAAGCTGCCTTGGTCATAGTGTTTTACCACAGCAATAGAATAGTAACTAAGACAGAAGTTGGTAACAAGGAGTAAAATATTCCTGTAATAAATAGCTCTGGAGTCGTCGGCCTTGTTGGCAAACATTTCATCCAATGAGCCATCTTGCTGGTTCTGTCTTTTAAGAGAAAATAGAGCCGGGGCATAGCTCAGTTGGTAGGATTATAAGACTCGACCAGTCTAAACTTATTGGACCCCCTGAGTGGACCACGTGGAAACGGAAATCGATGCAAAACACAAGTGGAATTTTTATTAAATCCAGCATGCTGGGGCCATCCTGCACACAGAGAGAGAATGACCCCGACCCCAACCCTTGTTCTTTGCGGGCCTTTATACTCTCGTCAGGGCCGCCACCATTAAGCACAACGTGATTACCAGAACAGTATTACATTTAAACTGATTGGCTGCTAGTGAAAGGATAAAAAATAATACAGCCTAATTCTAATGACCCCAAGAAATCAGTAGTTTAAAATGCTATCTCGCTTTGTTAGAAACTAGGTAAAAGGTCACATTCCAGAGCCCGCCCTTTGTTTAGACCTAGCAGAAAGGCCTTGAATAGGTGATCCTGGCCCCATAGGGTAATTGAAAATGGGCTAAGCTTATCTTGCTTCTGTAAACTTACGCCATTATCCCTAAGCAGGAGTTCACACAGCTGTAGACACTATATGAAACTAATTGGTTCACTGAGTGCGGGCTCCGATAATTTAAACTGATTGGCCTACAAACTATGGAGTGGTACAAATCAATTGGCTCGCATTTCGCGGGCTCTCCATGCTAAGAAATGATTGATTTGTGATTCGAGGGCTCTGTCATAAACTTATAAAAGCTGTCTCAATTCGGCACTCGTGGTCCATAGTCCTCTGACCCTGCATGGTGCACAGCGGCTATGGAACCCAGAATTCTGGAAATAAAGAAATCCTCATGCCATTGCATGGAGACCGTTTCTCTAGAGTGATTTGGGTGTCGCCTTCCGGGGTGTGGGGTGCTGGGGCACCCTCGGTTTTTGGGGTCTTACACTAGGTGAGGTAGGTGGCCAACCGTCAGTTCTTCCAAATGTGTCCCCACCCTTAGGTCAGTCACCCCCTCCCCTTCGTGGTCTGAGGAATGTAACTCAGCCTCTGACCTTTTTAAAGTTTCTGAGTTAACTATTTCAGGATGCTGACCAACATATTCAAATACAGAGATTCCAGCCTCAGGACTACAAGATGGGAGGAAAAAGCAATAAATTCCAGCGAAGGGAAAGGACAGACCTAGGGTAGCAATCGTGGGAAGACAACTAAAAAGAACACTACCGGGGAGGACGAACAAGTCAGGAAGATGAGCCTCATGGAGTCTCCTGGCACTACTTCTGATAAGTTTCTATGGCTACTGGTGATCGCAGCACAGATAAACATCATGCTATTACCCAAACAAGTAGCACGGGTGGCTTGTCTCGCGTCTGCTTTTTCCAAATAAGCTTTCACTCGGGGAGTGTAGCAGGACTCAGAGATTGCTCCTCGCTACCCGCCCGAATGTTTTGGGGTTCTCGAAGGACACATATATGCAGCCTTATATTTTAATATAATAATCTAAGCCTTAAACAGCTCAATGGCTGGGCCACTTCCAAATCTCCATGTGGCTAACACACTCCCTTCCGATATCCCTGAGTTCTTACTTACTAAAACCCATATTCCATTTTGGCTGTCCTGACCCAGACCTGCAACCAACCCTCCCGGGGCTGAATATCCCAGCACCTGCATGCCGGCAGTGGTCTCTTTCCGGCACCTCTCAGGTCTATGGCGGCTCCCCCTCCTGCCCTTCCTCAGTTTCTTGCCCAGTCCTAAAAGTCCCGCCTCCTGTCTCCCTGCCCAATCAATTGGTTGCCGCAACCAATCAAAACCAACTAGGGGCAGGATCCTTCAATGTCTTAAGTGCAGATGTACAGATTCTCCTGCAATTTGGGGAGCGGAAATTAACATAATATACGCGGCATTAGACCAAAGCCACAACCAGGTAGTCCTCACGCCAAAGTTGCACATCTGAGGTTCCACATTCTCCTATCCTTTCCCTTTCCATTGCCAAAATGGAAATCCTTTCTCAACATTGCCAAAAATCCCCGGTTTTACTGGGAAAAGATAAAGCAAGTGAATGTGTTTAGTGGAAAGTCCGGCATCCTTCTAATTCAAAGCTTCATAAACTGGAGTGTGATCCCACGTGGGGAGGTGTGACTGAATGTGGGGATGTGAAGAAAAGGCTTTTGAATGTCCAAGGGCCAAACACTTACCAGAAAATCAAGCCATTTCCGGCTTTCCTCACTTTAGTTGCCATCCGACTTTACTGAGGCCTTGGCTCTAAACATAGACCGTGTGTGCTGTGCACTGTCACTACAGCATGGCCACACGTGGCTGGTGTGTGCAGTCACTGAAACAGCTTGGCTCAGAGTGGAGATTACTGTGCGTTATGCATATTACGAACTGCACTATTTTAACTGTGTATATGAAGATGTCTGTGCTTATGGAAACATAAAAGTTTAATTACAGAAAGCAAAGGCTTTTAAAATATATTTTTACTATTGATCCTCAGTAAGTATCAAGTTAGTATATTTTTGGATTAATTAGAATGTTTGACTTTAATTCTAAAAAATATATGCTGTTGGGTCTGGCATGGTGGCACGCGCCTTTGATCCTGGGACTTGAAAGGCAGAAGCAGGGGGATCCCTGTGAGTTTAAGGCCAGCCTAGTCTTCTGAGGGGTTTGAATGAAAATAGCCCACCATGAACTCATAGGAGATAGCACTATTAGGAGATGCGGCCTTGTTACAGGAAATATTTCACTAGTGGTTGGCTTTAAGGTTTCAAATGCTCAAACCATGCCCAGCCCAGTCTCTCTCTCTCCCCCCCCCCCTCTCTCTCTCTTCCTGCTGTCTGTCGATCCAAATGTTGAACTCTCAACTACCCCTCTCTAGCACCATGTCTGCCTTCGGGCTGCCAAGCTTCCCACCATGACAATAATAGCCTAAAGCTCTGAACTGTAGGCCAACCCCAATCCCATGTTTTCCTTTGTGACAGTTACCATGGTCTTGGCATCTCTTTATAGCAATAGAGACACTAAGATACCTACACTGTGAGTTTCAGGTCGCCAAGGGGCTGTACAGTGAGTCCCTGTCTACAGCAGACAACTAACGGAACCTCACATTGGTATGGGATGTGTGGCTGTGTATCTATGGGTGGTAGGTGAGCACACTTGCGCCACTAGCACCTTCTGGGTCAGAGGACACCTCGTAGGCTCCACTTTTCTCCTCCTACCATGGGAATCCAGAGGACTTGGGTTCTATTTAAAATTCACCAAGTGAATTTTGACTTGGGGTTAGGAAAGATTTTCCAACAGTTTCTAAGATGATCCTAAACAGGCTTACTCCATTTTTATACTATATATGCATGCAAAGGGGGCATTCTTAGCATTAATAGCTATAAATCGAAATATCAACTGATTCAAAAAATGTCAAAGATAGTTTATGCTCTGCAGTAGCATATATTCAGCCAAGATTTAATTATTTATGTAAAAATAAATAAGTACATGCATCTTTCTGATTTGAAGGATTACAGTTATCTTTTACAAGTGGTAAAATTACGCATACGCCAGATAATTGCTTTAAAATACATTTCTTTATGATTTATTTTCTGTCAATGGTAAACTGTATACTTATTTTATATATTTGTATATCCAGGATTGCGTAACATTTTCTCCAACTAAAGTGGTTGCCGGTGGAGAAGACTGAAGAAGTCTTCTAACTGTTGCCCGAGTGGGGGAGGGGTGCATGCCCAGAGGAACGTTCCTGTTTCTTGCAGATAGCAAGACCCTGAAAGATTAAGCCGAGCTTGCCCTCAGTTTATTGCCAAGTTCACCTACCAGGTTAAGCTGCCTCCTTTCTCCCTAGTTACCAAATAAAGAGGAACGGGGTGGCCACGGATGTCACAGCCTGGGGGAGAGTCACCACGGAGAACTCAAAGAAGAGAGGGCAAAAAGGACTCTCATGGTCCCAAATACTTTTTAAATCTTGTGTGAAGACAGTACATTCGTGTGCAATTTGTGTCTTAAAAACAACAGCAGCAGTAAAAACAACAATAACATACACACAACAACAATAATACACACACACAGCAGCAGCAGCAACAATAACACACACAACGATAACAGGCACACCGACAATAACACACATGCACACACATCAACGGAACAAGAAAGAAATACATGAAAGTGAAAGAGATTTCTATTTCTGTGTAGGATGCAGGAGCCTTCAGCAGACTGGAGTTTCTGCCAAGAGAAACTGGAAAAACCAGGTTCAATTGAGAGAAGAAGAAAAAAAAACCAGCTTTCAAAATCACCTCAGTGCTAGAGGAAGCAGTTCAGGGTGGGGCTGAGGATCGAGTGGCTTACTGGCTACCACTTTCCTTCTGGGGCTAGCAAATCTACGGATAGGGTGGGAGCCATAACGGAGCTCTGTCCCTGGAGGCAATGTCGCAGCTGTCCCGTGGCGCACTGGACTGTTGGAAATTAAATAGCAACATACTTGTGTTTTTGCCCGTCTCTCCCTGTAGATTAGAAATCTAACATGTGGCGGGGTCTGTCTGTCTCTTCCTTGCTATGCTCCCGCCCTGCACTTGGCCTACAGTACACATTAGGAATAGCTCTACGAGTGCATCAAACTGAATCTAATTGAAAGAGTGGATGCTTTCTGGCTGTGGATTCCTAGAGCGTCTCTTCGGGCTAGAGGCTGGACTTTGCCCTTTGGTTCTCTCTCTAATACCTAGAAGCGAAGCGGGGTGGGGCCGGGGGTGGGGGTGGGTGGAGCAAGTTCTAGTTCATACTCCTACTCTCAGGCCCAAGCTGTCGTCGCAAAAGCGGCTAACCACCAGAGTCCGAGGCCCTCACAGAGCTTCTGAGACTGTTCTGGGAACCGGCCGGGCATCGAGTATGTGTCCTTCCTCCCATTGCACAATCTTGCCAAAGTCTGGAAGGTCCCTCAAGTCCACCGGCTTCTCCCACACCTACATCAAGACTCTAAAGCCGGCTTGGTTCACCTTCAACCCTGTCACCAGGCCTCTGGGTCACTCTCCACACTCTTTCTGTTCCGGGAACATTCATCCCACACCGGAGTTCCCTGTTAGTCCTCACTTTGAGGATGCACCAAGGACCGTCCTTTTCTGTACTTCATATTTTTTTCCAAATAGAGAAATCCCAAAACTAAAGCCCCCCAAAGCTGGGATCCACCCCCAGCCTTGTTATTGTTACATTCTTAGACCATCTGTTTTCTCATGTGACCAAGTCAGTCGGTTTTGGCTTGAGTCCAAAGTAGCAACTTGGCGCGCCCCCTACAGCGCGGCTCAGGACAGACAGTCAGGCCCAGGAAGATGGATTCGTGTGATCAACTTTTTTACACAGGGCTTAAAAACCTTTGGGTGACAGCAGCTGTGGGTGTGGGGTGGCCGTGGGTGTAGGTGAATATGCAGCCCTGAGTCGTTGACATGGGAACCTCACACATTCTCGCAGTGTTGCTCTAACCCCAGGAAGTCTGGGGTTCCAAGCAGAAGAGGTGTGGAGCTGTCTCCAGAACCACGCAACAGAGTTGATTTATTTTTGTTTGTTGTTTGTTGTTTTTAATTGTAAATGATCTTATAATGTTTGAAGTGACTTTATGATTTAGTATTGGGGCACATTCATATCTATCCTGGGTACATGTGGTTCATAGGCTTGCGTTTGGACACATCCCTGGGGAAGGTGAATGGCTTGGTCTACAGAAGCTTCCCTGTGCAATAGTTGTTCTAAGCCAATGACCCTTTAAATCCTCACTATAAAACTGTGGGATGGATTCACGTCTCTTCCATGGGTCTTATTCCAGGTGAGTGTCTCACCCGGTGAGTTAGAGGGCAGAGAGGGGCTTCCTGACTCCCAGTTCAGACTCATCTCTTCCCAGAACCCTACCAGGTCTTCTATAGTCCCCAAAATAGCATTCTCATCCATGGTTGAAGGTCTCTGGTCGCTTGATCCTGGATGGATCCAGGCTCAGCGCTAAACTTGGATAGAAGAAATACTATGGTATGTGGGAATTAAGTTAGAATCTCCAGCCACTCCAAGGTCACAAAGATAGTGAAGGTGGGTATCAAGACTCCCGCAAAGCCCTCTGGGGCTTACTTTTTAACATGACAGGAAAGCTATGGAGAGGCATGTTGAAGAGAGTAAATTCTTGGTGTGCTATCCTATTATTGCGTTTGTCAAGTGAGGGAGTCAGGGCCGTTGTTACTCTACCACAGGGCCAGGCATCAACAGACACCACCAGCCACTTCCCCACAGTCAGTCAGACCTGGGCCACTGAGTCCCCTTGCCTTGTTGCTTGGCAGCTTTCTTCAAGGCCTGGCCTGGGCAGCCACACCCAGCATTCTCACCACACCCTGCAATTCTCGCCACCCAGAAGTTCTTGCCACACCCTGCCTGCTCCCGGAAGGTAAGTGAGGCCTCCAAAGAAGGGCTGCATTGTGTGCTTGCCCTCTTGGCCTCGGCTCTGGAGGCCCCAAATGGGCCTTTGGCTTACAGACTCGGCAGATCTATAAATGGTGAATAGAACAGAGGCCCTCCTGAACTTCAGCTGACCTCCAAGCTTGCTGGTTCTGAGGGACAAGCGCCTGGGCACCTGACTTCAGGGAACAGAATTCCTACACCACCCAGAAGGGGGAGGGGAGGCAGAGTTTGCATTTGGGAAAGATAGAGGGAGAAGCGTCATGCTCCCTGGGGAAGACTGAAGTTTGGTCATGTCACCCGGAGTAGAAGAAATTGCTGGGACATCAGTGACGCCCTCGGCAATGAGAGATGACTTTGAAGTTCCTTTCCGTGGAGCCCCGACCTGGGCAAACAGAGCGGCTGAGGCATACAGAGTGCTTGCTGCACGTCCCCGCTGAGCCTCCGAGCCTTACCTTATTTGTGGATCACGCTGAGGGTGAAGCTCACTGTTTTCATTTCGCTAGCCAGGAAGCTGTGGTCCAGAGCCAGTCAGCAGGCTGCCCAGGGGCCGCTGATGAGCCCACAGAGGAAGAACTAGGTTCTGGACCTAGCCCCTGCCTCGATGCTGCTCCCGAGATGTCAGAGGGAAACATCTTGAGTCTACTTTTGTCTGTCACTGGACACGCAGAAAAGGGATTGCTTTGGGGGTGTCTTTATCTGTTTTGACTGCTGCAATAAAATGTCACAAACATTTATTTTGTGACTCTTTACAAACAGCAGAAATATGTTGTTGAGAGTTTGGGAGTTTGGAAGTTCAAGACAGAGGCACTGACAGATCTGGTATCTGGTAAGATGTCCACCTCTGGTCATGGGGGGCAACTAGCTGTGGTTCTTCCAGTAGGAAGAGGCGGAGCACTGGCCCCACCCATTCAGGACCTCAGCACCTTACAATATCACCTCATGACTTTCATATACGGGCTTCATAGGATATAAGTAAACTATAACAGAGAGACTGCTGGGCTGGAGAGATGGCTCGGCGGTTAAGAACACTGCTCTTCCAAAGGTCCTGAGTTCAAATCCCAGCAACCACATGGTAGCTTGCAAACACCCATAATGAGATCTGACACCCACTTCTGAGGTGTCTGAAGACAGCTACAGTGTACTTACAGAATAAATAAATAAATCTTAACAAAACAACAACAGCAACAACAAAAACAGAGAGACTGCTGAAGATCTCCCCAAAATCAGATCTCCTCAGAGTAGCAGGGCCATGTTTAGAAGGTTGGAAAAAAACTTGGCTCACTTGTCCTAAAAGCTTCAGAGTGGCACAAGCCTTTAATCCTAGTACTTGGGAGGCAGAAGCAGCCCGATTTCAGAATTCAGCTTAGTACAGGGTTCTAGGACGGGGTTGTCTTGAAAAACCAAAAGGGAGTTGGAGAGATGGCTCACTCGTTAAGAGCACTGGCTATTCTTCCAGAGGACTCTGGTTCAATTCCCGGCACCCATGTGGTAGCTCACCACTGTAACTCCAGTTCTAGGAGAGCTGGCACTCTTACACAGACATACACGCAGGCAAAACACCAATGAACATAAAGTAAAAATAGATCGCACTCCTTGTTACCCACGTGTACTGAAAGGATAAAGGAATGCAAAGATCCCCTCACCGAGACTCTGCAAGGGGCAGTTCTGCATCTGACCTCTGGTGTGGCCTCCCTGGATTGTCCCTGTGAGGTAATTTCCTGCAAAGGATGTGACAAATACCCCTAGACAGAAAACTCCCCAGCACACAGACTGAACCCTCCAAACTTTACAAAACACAGGCAGCATCCCATATTGTCCAGGGTTTGCAAGACAGTGGTAAGCAGGCACTCCCACTGTAGTGTCTGGAAGTAAGCCTGGCTTGTTAGGCTCTTGGTTAAATGCCCCTTTTGCAAGTCCTCCAAGAACTGTTCTGAAACATCAACTTACTTTTCTCCATGTTCTGGATCTTTCTTCTAATTGGTATGCTTGAAATATTTCAACACTAGCAGACAAAGGTTTGGGATCCGAGTTGTTTTTTTTTTTTTTGTTTTTTGTTTTTTGTTTTTTTTCTCAAGTGGGAACCCACATAGTTTAAGTCATGGGTGCCCTCTGCTGGAGACCCAAGAAGAAACAAGGCCTCTAGCAAGAGCTGGCCGGAAAGGTGCTCCCTCCCCTTCTCCTTGGCTCCTCCTTCTGTCCTTGGGAATGCCAGTGAGGCCCAGAGAGGAAAGAGCTAAGATATGAGAGCACGCTGGGACGTCAAATCCTGGTTCCTTGTGACCTTGGGTTACTGAATCTTTCTGTGGTTTACCATCCTGAAAGACTGTGATAAAAGTTAGAGCCTACGGCTCAGAACACCTGCAAGATGTAAATGAAAGCCTGTCATGAACACTAGAGGAAGGCCTGTAACAATACTAAGAAGCATTCTTGGCACAGAGAGAGGGGTGTGCTACCCGGGCATGCATTGGTGGTTGCTCTATGAATGGCATCATCACTTTTTTTCCCCGACTAACAACATTTAAAAGAAATCTTTCTTCCCCTGCCTGAACCCCAAGGGTCACCCTCATGGCCATGAGGAATTCTAACAATTTAGGAGTCATCAATGGGGAGGTGCAGCTGAGAGGGCTCCAGCAGAGATAATGCGCACAAACAATATCGTCCATCGACAAACATCCAGTGACTCAGCTGTGAACCACTCCTGCTTTGGCATGGACCTTGGAGCGGTAGTTTGGAAGGGATGGAGGAAGTCACTCACGCTCTTGCTAGCAAAGGAAAACCTTTCCCAAAGGTGAATGGTAGACTACATCTCCTATCATTCGAGTGCTTCCAATATTTACTGGGTGTCTGCACTTAATCTCTCTGATGGCAAAATAAGCTGTGTATGATCTTCTGTTTCTGGGATTGGAAAGCTGGCTGTAGCTTTCTGAGGAAGCAACAGCTAATCTCAACCAAACAATTAGAATTCTCAGAAAACTGGAGATTATACAGGTGCACATTCACATACAAAATAGGACTTACGCACATACAATGCACATGTCTGCAAGTCTACATGCTTAGATTCCATTTTAAGGTACATGGTGCACCTATGCATACACATGTGAATGAAGTATGCTTAGAAATAGCCCGGATGCCTTATAGATATTTGTGACCATTTGGGTCAAATTTTGGTGGTTGTGGGAAAGGAAGTAGACATGGAAGATATTTGAGGTGTATCTGAGTGCCTCAGTAGTTGAGGGATTCCCAAGCACTGCGCTCCGGTATGGCTGGATGTAGGGCAGGATGTGGGTCTTCACCAGACAGCAGGGCAGGCCTTAGAAAATGACATTGTATCTAAGCAATGCAACAAGCAGGTATGCCTAAAAGGTAGATTTTTGCCATGGTGACTTGCCATGGTGACGGTGTGGCAGAAACAGAGGCAGAGGTAGAGGCAGAGGCAGGTGGATCTCTGAGTTAGAGGCTAGCCTGGTTTACAGAGTGAGTCCCAGGACAGAAAAGGCTACATAGTCTCAAAAACAAAAACAAAAACAAAAATGTAGTGGTGAGTTTGTTGCTACACAGCTTTGTCTCCCACCCACACACCATCTAGGCACTATCTTTGGATCAATCACACACACACACACACACACACACACATACACACACACACACACACACTAGCTTATTTTTAAATGTCTTGGCTACTTCAAAGTCTGGGCACTCCTTAATCTTCCCCTGGTACCCCAAGCCCAATTGGGGATAATTTCACATGGCTGTTTGGCTTTATCTCCCTCCTGCCTCTGCTCCTGTGCCCCATCCTTCTCCAAGTCATGGTAATTCTGCCCCTAGTTCCTCACTGTGTCCTCTCCGGTGAAATTCTAAGCATCCTGCTCCATGCCCAGCCATTGACCATTGACATCTTTACTGATCATCAAAACAAAAACAAACAGAAAAGGACAATAATCTGCCAGTGAAATCCAATGATGTCATAGGTGGATCTACATTTCATGTGCATTCATGTACCAACTAATAATATTCCAGCCAGTGACAGGCTACATATATGATGGGGAATTCCATGTGGTTGAGTCACTTAGTGGTTCAGTTTTGTGTAAGCATGTTCACAAAGCAATGTCAGAGTTCCCTAACAACACATTCTCAGGATGCATCCAGTTGTTAATCTGTGTGGGAATGTATTTGAAATTGCGCAAGACGGAATGCTTACAAAGTCTCACAAGAAACTGCAATTGTCTAAGTTATAAAACACCCAGAATTGCTTAGTTTCAAAGCTTCCCAGACAAATGACTTGTAAACTGTATCACTTCAGCTCTAGGACAAAAATCCATTTCACGAGCTGTGCAGCTGTTCACTCAACTCAGAACTTCCAGACAACTGCGCTGTTATTAGAATTGAAAATACTTTTTTATATTATAAAACTATGTCATGTGAGCATATATAACAAGTAGTGCAGAAAATCACCAGAAGCAATGCATTTATCTCAGACATTAGATGCCATAAAAAGGTTCTGGAGACGTAATAGCCAGCATAATATGATATGCTTATAGCTTAGCAGATCAATTTATGCACAACATGAGCACTCATATCAAAGAAATGAAAAGTGCCATTTAAAGACAGTTCTGCACCAGCTAGCATAGATTTATGAGCTCTGAAACATTTATTCATACTTTGAATTTATTAATATAGGAAAAGTGTCTTTGAATCCCATAGGCAAATCCCAGGAATGTAGTCATTTCATAAGACCCACTGGCCTAAAGATACTACTTGTTTCCCAGAATGCAAAGATCCAAGGTACTTAATTTTGTCTCTTAGTAGAAGAGAAAAAAAAATGATAGTTTTGTTTGATGTATCAGTATCTCATGGGTTTAGTTTTCATAAGTTACCTCTTGAAATACTGAAGAAAATCAGTCTTTCCCAACTTATAAGCCAGAGCCTGCCTTCATATCTAGGCAACCCAGTCCCTAGTGTGTGGTGGTATACACCACACGTGGGTAGACCACAGTTTTACCTACACACTTTGGCTGAATTATTACAGACAACAAGAACTTTTTGAGAGACAAGTTGGAAGCACTACACAGTTGACAGGAGACATTGCTGGTCATTAAGCATTTTGGCATGTCAGGCACAATTATAGCCTTTGGTGCATTTTCTTTTTGTTTTATTAATGCAGTGGTCCATGTGTTTAAATGAACGGGGAGACTAAGGTACAGAAGCATTGAGTTACTGCTTCTCTAGATCATCCATTAGACTGTGGCAGAAATGGCTGCTCCATTGCCTCTTGTTTTGTATTAAATATGTCCATACAAGCTATGTAAAGTGGATGGATAACTGTCAAAGACAATTTTGGAATGAGGCTATATAACTGCATCCTCTTGTTTGGAGACTCCAGGTTCTTAGGATGATGTGGGACCATGAAAGGTAGTCTGTGTTCTGGTTGAGCTAGGCTTAACTTCCGGAGACCCAGTAGATATTTTACAAGGAATGGACCAATTGGCCATGCTCCCAGACACTAGGCTTCTGACACGAGGCCCCAGGTCCATAATTCCATGGCCATCTGTCACATAGGGCAACGCCCCAAGGCCCTGGTATTCTGTCTGGACTCCACCCCCACAGTTACCTGGCAACAGCCAGGTAGGCCCAGCCCGCTATAAGAGGGGCTGTTTTCCTCCTCCCCTCTCTCTTACGCTCTTGTTCTCCTTCTCTCTTCTCTTACTCTTTCCCCTCTCCCTCTTCTCCCCATTCCCTTCCCCCTTCTCTCCACATGGCCATGGCCAGCCTCTACTTCTCTACCTTCTCCATCTCTCTACTCCTCTACAATAAAGGCTAAAACCATGAACTGCCTCTTCCCATCTGGGACAATGGGGCAGGTCTTCCCCTAAAGAGCTACATGTCTAGTCTCCCTCTAGAAGGCCTCCCAGCGTTCCCAGCCAAGGCCACCACCAACCTAAGCCTTCTGCCGACCAAGTCAAGGACACTCTTGTTCCTGCAGAACCCAGCTGGAGCTCTCCCCCCCTTTCCCTCCCCACTTTCCCTCCTTCCACCCCCCCCCCCAGGTCCCAGAGCCCCCACCTGGTTCTCAGCTTTTCCGAGACATCCAGTGACATCTGTGGTGTTCAAGACTGAGGACCTGTCAGCCTCCATGAGGCCCAAGGATCCACAAGCTCTGCCCTGTCAGTTCCCCAAGTGACCCCCAAGGACTGCCCTTTCCCACCCCTAGAGCAGGGTCCAGCGGCCACCAAAGCCTGATACTTGTCTGGCGGTTCCTTGCCCAGTTGCCTGTTATGGGATCATTAACCCTCTTATCATGTAAGCTTATCAAATATAATCCATTGTATATGCTCTGTTTCTTAGCAGTAGTGCTCTTTAGGAAAACAGGACTAATGAAATGTGTGTATATAGATGATGGAAGATGGACTGGTCTTGCTTACACAATAGGAGCTGGTCTTTCATCTATGCTGGAATCCCAAAACATAGGCTTCAATTCCACTGAAGGAATAGATACAGCAAGATGAGGACCATCAGGCCAAGGGCAAAAGCTCCCTTCTTCATGTCCTTATATAAACTTCCAGCAGAAGGTGCGGCCCAAACTAAAGGTGTGTCTTCCACCTCAAGATCCAAATCAAAGATGTGTGCCCTCCTGTCTCAAGATCTGGATCAAAAGGCATATGTCTTCCTACCTCAGAGTTCTGGAATATACGTAGATTTGCCTACTTCAAACCAAGCAAAAATAGTCTCTTACAGGTGTGCCCTCCATTTCTGCATTTCAGTTCATTCCAGATGTGGTCAAGTTGACAACCAAAAGAAGGTATCATAGCTGTGCCAGTAGAAGCTTGGGGAACAGCAGTGCTGAGAGCAGTGTGGGTCCAGCTTAAAAGTCTTCAGAGGGAAGAGTATTAACAGCTGGTATAGAGGACTGCAGTGATATTTTGGCAAAAAAAAAAAAAAATGTGGCTGCTTTTTGCCCTTGTTCTAAAAATCTGCCTGAGGCTAAATTGATGAGTTTTGGATCAATGACATTGGCATGGGAGATTCCAAGACAGCCTAGTATTGACTGAGTCCTGTGGTTGTTAGTAATCATTCTCATGCAGAGCTTTAATGGAAAGGAGAAAACTGGGCAAAGAGAAATACAAAATATACAGTTTAAGGAGAAAAGGAACAACAGGAAGTGTAGCAGAGCTAAGTCCAGTGCTCAAGGAGATAAAAAGTTTAAAGTAAAACCCGATGTTAAAGGGAATAAAGGGAGTGGTGACCTGAGGGTGAGACCCACCCAGCTCAGCTTCCAACTTCTGAAAAGGAATTAAAGGAAAGCCTAGAAGGAAGGGAACCATCAACCACCGAAAGCTGATGTAAATGTACTTGACTAAGGGACAAAACTCAAGACCCATCAAGCAATAGAACTTGGCAGCTTTAGCCTTGTGGTTCTAGGTGCAGAGACAAGATATGAGAAAGCAGTTGTGGAATCTCCTGCATGGCTGAGAAAAGCCACTGAGGCCAGGCATGTGCCCTATTACCCATGACATCAATCCTTGAATCCCAGAAGTGTACTTTCTAAGAGGGTAGGCCAGAGAGGCTGGCTTTATGGACTTCAGGACAGAGTATACACAGTTGGGTACAGAGTCTCTGTAACTGCCACAACCAGCAGAGTAACAGTTCACACGAGGCAAAAAGACAGTTCAGTTCAACATGACTAAAAAGCTAGTGTAGGTTCAAACT
This sequence comes from Apodemus sylvaticus, assembly GCF_947179515.1. Taxonomy (NCBI): domain Eukaryota; kingdom Metazoa; phylum Chordata; class Mammalia; order Rodentia; family Muridae; genus Apodemus; species Apodemus sylvaticus. The sequence goes on along the minus strand of NC_067482.1, from coordinate 45,448,270 downwards.
TCAGGAGTCTGACCTTGAGTGGTTTATTTTAGGCATGTTTTAGCAGAGGAGAATTTGGTAAAAAACTATCCTGATTATAATTATCTCAGTCCTGTGCACGAAAGACAGGACTACATTGAAAATCTTTGTAGAGTACCCGTGACATCTTCCATAAAAATGAGTTCTATAGATTGAGTGCATGTGACATCTTCATAAAGATAGGTTCTTTAGATGGACAAGCTCACAAAAAGGGTTTTGGGGATGATCCAGTGTCATCTTGGCCACATAGTGAAATAGGTCACAGGCTATTAAACACATCTGCTCCCTGCCTTCTGAGTGAATAACAGGCTATACATCCTTCTATTCTGAAGAAACAGCCCTGCATGTTTAACATTCTCTAGTGCTTATCTAGGAGCACAAGGACCTCTGTGCCTCCCACAGTTGGGGAGCTCTGGGGAACTCTGCACCTTGAGGCCTGGGTTCTCATCTCTGTCCTCTATTCCTGTCTCAATTCTGGTGGCCCACATCTCCCCAGTCAGGGAGGATGTGAGGAAACAGAACTAGGAAACTGTCTAGAGCAGAAGTTCTCAACTTGTGGGTCACAACCCCTTGGGGGGTCGCATATCAGCTATTTACATTCTACATGAGTTCTATAGATTCATCTATAGATACAATTCATAACATAGCAAAACTATAGTTATGAAGTAGCAACAAAATAATTTTATGGTCGGGTGTCAGTGGTCTGTGTGCTAGAGGCTATCCGTGGAGATCTCTGCACTGGCTGCACCGAGCAGAGCTGGCTGGTCAGTGAAGTGCAGGGCAGCTTCTGGTGGAAGCTTCAGGGAGCATCCTCTTCCCAGACAGCGGTACAGCTTGTGACAGATGCTCTCAAGAGGATGGAGTAATTCGCACACCTTTACTCCTCAGGATAGGATCTTATAGACAGTTTTGGGGTGGGGTGGGTCTGACAGCAGGTGCTTCCTATTGGCTTGGCCTGAGATACCTCATCTACATGAGGAGGGACTTGTGGGTGCTGCCCCTACATGACTGATGGCCACAATTCTCTCTATGGGGGTCTCTATGACAGGGACCTGGAGTCGGGAGCAGGAGAAGCTCCTCACGTCCCTTCAGAGTCCCTGGGGCTTCAAGCCTTAGCTCTACCTTACCAGGCTTCCTCTTATGGTCCGCTGCCCCACAGTTTGGGGTCACCACAACATGAGGAACTGTAGTAAAGGGTTGTAGCATTAGGAAGGCTGAGAACCACTGCTCTAGAGTAAAAGTCCCAAAAAATCTAGGAAATGAGAGAATCCCAAAGAAACAGCTGAGCAAGGCCTCCCTGAAGAACAGTCCATCTGTTATTAAGTTCCATTCAATACATACACAGATACATAAACTACACATATGGCACACACAAACTGTATACATATAAACATAAAAGCACATGCTCTCAGACAAACACACACACACACACACAAATACTCTCACAAAAGCACTCACTCCACAATTCACTAACAGAAATACACTTACACGCCAACACACTCACCCAACATTCTTACACAAAATTCACACGCACACTCGCACACTCACATGTGCACACACACACAAACACACATTCTCACACATTCATAAACTCACAAATGAACACATTTACACACATTCACACACACTTACCCAAACACACATAGGCACACACACATACATTTACATAAGCATGCACAAACATACTCTTCCATATACTCTCACACACATGGAACATTTAACACACATGCACACACACAAACACCATACACTCGCCTACACTGCCACACTGAAGTGTAGCAGGCCAGTTTATCTTTCCTTACAGCCTAGTGACAGACTTCAGGGAGAGCAGCAGACTGAAGCCAGGATTTTTTTTTTTTTATAAGTTAGCTGCAGGGGTCAAACATTTGGCAATGATCTCACTAGAGAGGCCCTCGTGGATTCTGCCCTCCCCCGCTTTGGTTCTCAGCACAGGAAAAAATAAAAAGCGATACTGCCTCATGGTGGGGAGTAGAAAGTGAGGAGAGACCGTGAAGTCGGAAAGGTCGCTGATTCCCATTTTTGGAAAACCCCCTCACCACTGAAGAGCAGGGACTTTGCCAGCTCCTGGGATTCATAATGAAAAACCATAGCTCCTGACCGCCAGATGAGAGAAAGGAAGGCTTTTCCACGAGCACAAAAGCTAACAGTCCCATGGAAACGCACTGAGAGCTAAGGTGCTTCCGGCAACATGGGGAAGGAGGAAGCCTGGATCTGGAGCACAGGACGGTCTTCGGGGAATTGATGCAGGGCTTGGAGAAGCTTGTCACACTGTCTGTCTGTGAAAATGCCCATGGAGTTGTGTGGCTTCCACACACTGGCCTCCCGTTGGCAGCCACCGGTGCAGACCCTGGGATAATGACCGGTCACATGTGCTCTTAGGGTTTTCACCGGTGTTCTTGAGAAAGAACAGGAGCTGCAGAGAAACTTTCGAACCCCCTATGAGGTGGTCATGGGGTTGAGCCAGTTGAGAAGAGATGGGGGCTTTGTCAGGGAAAGTTCCCAAGGTAAAATAAAGGAAAGGGCGCATGTCGGTGTTGAATATTTACAAGATCGAATGCTGAGGAGAACTTCATAGCTGTGGAGTTGGACTTGGTGCAGATCCTGACCACGTTAGCTTGGATTACTGTTTGTCACTTTAGTAGTTACTTGCTGCTCACTTCTGTATTTGACCTGCCTACAGTCCGCTTGACCTCCCAAGTATAACCTTTGGACCCCTATTACTAGCAGACTACTATCCTCATCAAACCAAGCACTAAGAAAGCCTTCCGATAGCATCGGAAACCTATTGGGGAGATGTACCAGTGTACTTGGTAGAAGCCTTGATTCGCGATGGTCTTAGTTCCGTAACTAATAAAATCTCACGTGACTCCTTCCACGGCAGAACGTGCTATTTGGAGCAACAGAACCCCTGTCTCTACATCACGGTAACAACTCAGGTTTGGGTCAAGAATGAACTCTCACTCCTCGCTCGCATCAGTTTTGCATGGACAATCTGACACAGGGGAGCCACCAGGAGTTGCACAGGAGGTGTCATGTCTCACGACCGACTTGTTAGAATTCACCGCTCAGCTGAGCTTGCGCTGCAAAGGGTCTGAGGCAGAGTTGAGAGCAGTGAGCCTGGGAGAAGAGCCCACCCATTCCAACCCCACAACGGTTCTGTTGGCTCGAGAAGCACCGGAATACCGCTAAGCACCCTGGGACGACAAGAGGAAACACGCAGGTGTCCCTTCCTTTCTTAAGTCTCCCCGTTAAGGAGGCTCTTTTCTCCCAGACTCTATTCCCCTAAATCCATTCGTTTCTTCCCAGACTGAGAGATGCAAGGGGACTGAATACATGATATAAGCTTTTAATTTGTTTTTAATTACCCTGGCTCAGTAATCTTCCCAAAGGCCCTTCACAGAGAAGTAGTTGTATTTTTCCACTTATTAGCCTCATTCTCTAGGCTGAAAAAAAAAAAAAAAGAATTCTGCCATTTCTCAAAACCTCTCCCTTTCATTCTTCCAATTCCTTCTTTTGCAAAAAGTAATGTGTGTAAAATGAGAGCCAAGTATATTGTGGCTTCAAACTCAGGCATGTTTGAAGCAGGAGCCCGTGGGACTGCTTGGTCTCAGCCCCTGGGGCATCAACCTCTGTGGCCTCTGTTAGTGAAAGGGAGGGGCTTGAATGGCCCTTTGATTAGGCCCAAGTCTGGGGGTGGAGGATGGGGAAAGAAAGGCCTGTTACTTGACACTGTGTTGGGCTTGGCAGGGCTCGGCCCCTCTCTGGCCTCCCTAGAGCTTGCAGGCCCCAGCTGAGGATGCCCTGACTTGGCAAGAACTGAGATGCAAGGAATTCCTGGCTCCCTGGGCAGTATACCAGCAACCCCAAGGGCTTGCTGGATTCCATTCCCCTGCAGGCTGCCCCTCCTCTGAGTTTCCCCTCCCAACACACACACACACACACACACACACCCCGCAAAGCTCTGCGTTAACCGTGTGATTGCTAGCTGATGGCTAGCTGACTTGGAAAGTATTAGTTCTTGTTGTTTGCAAAGAAGAGGAAAACAAAACAACAAAACAGTAGACAGTCAACTCGTCGGAAGCATTCATTTTGGAAGTGTGGGGGAGCTGAGCAAGTATGAGCAAGAGGAAAGTATGACATCATTGTCTAGGGTCCTTACCAATATACGAGGAGTTCCAATCCCAGCTCTTCCATTTACGACCTTGAATAACTGACTTAACCTCTGTGCACTTCTGGAGTCTCCAGATGCCTTAGCCATAGATGGCTACAGTAATAACATCTTCACAGAGCGATTGTGAGAGAGAATGCCTTCCATCCGTACAAAATGCTGGCCGCTGGGTCTGCGGCTGAAGATCACGTCAATGCAAGCTGCTGCGCTACAGCAGGATGATACCCTGAAAGATTTTAAGATTGACAATCAAACATTGACGCTGTGTGACACAGTAATGAAAACCTCAAATCCAAAAAATTTAAAGAACTACATTTATGGCCGTTGTCATAGCATAAAACAAGATGTCTAGGGATAAGCCTAAAAAGATGCACATAAAGTTTAAAAAGAAAATTATAATTTTAAAGAAAAGTGTGTGTGTGTGTGTGTGTGTGTGTGTGTGTGATGCTTGGGGTATGTGTGATTGTGTCCTCATGTGCACACCTGGAGAAGCTAGGTGTTGTGTGTCTTAAGATTACTACGGCTGTGATGAAACACCGTGACCAAAGCAACGTGGGGAGGCAAGGGTTTATTCAGATTATGCTTCCACATCATAGTTCATCACAAAAGGAAGTCAGGACAGGAACTTAAGCAGGGTGGGAACCTGGAGGCAGGAGCTGATGCAGAGTACGGCTTGCTGGCTGTGACTATGCTGGCTATGGCTTGCTTTCTTATAGAACCCAGGGAGGGCCACCAGTCCAGGTGTAACTGCCCGCAGCTACATGGAACAGGTTACCTGGAGGAGAAGCTGGGGGATGTATGGGAAGGCGGCAAAAAGAGGAGACCAAGACAGCATTGCTGTTCAAGGTCTCAAAGTTTAATGGAGAACTCCAAATATATAGGCAGGGGAAAACCCATCCCCCAAAGGCTGGAAGCTTCTCAGCAGAACTGGTTCAGTTGCTCCGCAGGTCCTTGAAGAACAATGGGCTTCACCTTGGTCTGAGCACTCCACTGCAGGTGGAGGGGATATGGCTAACACAGGAGTTCCTGCTCGAAGGCTGGGAGAGGAACTTCACATTGGTCGATGTCAAGTTCCTGCCAGGTGGCATGGCACCCTAACGAGGCACTCTACACCCAGGGATGTCCCCACCCACAATGGACTGCCCACCCACCATTAATCACTAATTTAAAACAATGTCCTATAGGCTTGTCTGTTTACAGTCCAGACTTCTGAAGACACTCAATTCTGAATTTCTTAATCGAGGTTCTCTCCTCTCAGATGACTATAGCTTCTGTCAAGTTGACATAAAACTACCCAACACAGAGGGAAAGGAAGAAAGACATTGACTTTTTACAGAAGAAATAAGAGGGCAGAGGCCAAGAAACAGGCAGGAAGCAGATAGGATCAAAGGGTCACTGTTTCTAAAGCTAAATAGTTCCTTTTTCTTTGGTGAGGATCAAACCAAGCTAGTCAAGTGGCCACTGAACTATGTATCCACCCTAGAAAATAATTCTATTCACTGCAGAAGTAGGGCCCAGGAAGGAAGGAAGGAAAGAAGAAAGGAAAGAAGGAAGGAAGGAAGGAGAAGGAAAGAGAGAAGGGAAAAAGGAAGAAGGATAGAAAGTTGGGAGCACCTCTGTCCAGTAACTTAGAGAGCACAGGCTCATGACTGTCTTCTCCACTCCATCCCTCAGGAAGAAACAGTGCCTCACGGAGAATGGCTGAGATTTTGTTGGTTGGTTGGTTGGTTGGTTGGTTGGTTGGTTGGTTGGTTGGTTGGTTGGTTGGTTTGTTGGTTGGTTGGTTGGTTGGTTGGTTGGTTGGTTGGATGGATGGATGGTTGGATGGTTGGATGGTTGGATGGTTGGTTGGTTGGTTGGTTGGTTGGTTGGTTGGTTGGATGGTTGGTTGGATGGTTGGCTGGTTGGTTGGCTGGTTGGCTGGTTGGTTGGTTGGTTGGATGGTTGGATGGTTGGTTGGTTGGTTGGTTGGTTGATTGGTTGGTTGGTTGGTTGGTTGGTTGGTTGGTTAGATGGTTGATTGGTTGGTTGGTTGGTTGGAGTTCTTTTTTTTTCAGGACTGAATATCAAACCCAGCATTTCATACCCACTAAGCAAGTGCCACTGTGCTACTGCCCCGGTCCCTTCTAAGACAGACTTGATTCTTAGCTGCCAGTTCCTTCTGACTCTGATCTTTCTCAGGTGCACTTGGGGCTGGCTGATGAAGGAAGACCCTGCAAAGAAGAGTGCCACCCACTGAACCATCACAAGCTCAGGCACTGCTGGGCGAGAGGTGGCCCAACTCTGTTACTTACTCTTGCTGGTACTGTCTTCCTGTGTCTAGGTGGGCCCTAACTCTGCTCTCCAGGTTACCCAAGAGAGTCAGCTTAGCCACTGGGTGGTCTTCTTATAGACCATCAATCTTTATGGCCGGCCAAAAAAACAAAAGAAAGAGGCTAGCCACAGCTTAAGGAGCACAAAGGGCATAGCGACAAGAAAGCTAGGCGATACTTTCCAATCAACACAGGCTCTTTGAGCTATGAGCAGATGGGCAAACAGAGCTTTACGTTGGGAAAATTTGCCTTCTTGGAGTGCATAGGTCAATGGAAGAGAGAGATATTAGCTGTGGATTCTACCCATAACTAGCTTTTCAAGTTAGAAGTGTAAATCACGCTCTTTCAAGAATTAGCAGATCTATAACACACGTCGAGTATCCCTTATCCAGAGCGCTTGGAATCAGAAGTGCTTTTTTTAATACTTCAGATTTTCTTTCAGAGTTTGGAAATCTAAACACAGACTGTCCATGTTTGTTGGTGTTTTGTCTAAGCTCCACCCCACACCTACCTGGCAATAGCCAGGTATGCCTTGCCCCAGAGATCTGGCCCACTATAAGAGGGGCTACTTGTTCCTCCTCTCCCTCTTTGCTCTCCACTCTCCCACATTCTCTCACCTCTCTGCCCCTTGGGCTCTCCCTCCCCTCCACGTGGTTATGGCCTGCCTCCACTCCACTTCTCTACTCTCTCTCTATTTTCTCTCTCTCTCTCTCTCTCTCTCTCTCTCTCTCTCTCTCTCTCTCCCCCACTAACTCCCATCCCCTACTCTGAATAAACTCTATTCTATACCATGCCTGTGTGTGTGTGTGTGTGTGGTCCCTCAGGGAGAAGAGGTGTCCGGACAGGGGCCTGCCTGGGCACCCCCTTTCCCACGCTACCATGCCACACTCCCTTAACCCCCAAATCCTCTCCTTTTTAAGCCCTCACAATGTTTATGTTTCCTGTGATGACAGGACCTAGGAAAGGGACCTCAGGACACGCCCCTGGAGGATTATCAACATTATAGTGAGTAATGTGAGAAAGCCCATTTTAGTGGTGGGTGGGCGCTGCCATTCACTGTTCTTTGCTTCTTTTTAGAAAAAAATGTAAATACTATGTGTGTGCATGATGTGTGTCTACAAGATGTGTACATGGTGTACATGTGGACATGGTAAGTGTGTGTGCATGGTGTGTGTGTGTGTGTGGTGTGTATGCATGATGTATTAAGAACCATCTCACTGTCCCATTCTTTGTTTTTTGACTGTTGATGCAATGGGACCAGCTGCTAAAGGTCCTGCTGTCTCGACACCCCACCATGATGGGCTCCTCTTGATTGTAGGGTAGAATAAACCCTTTCTCTCCTAACTTGTTTTTGTCATAGCAACAGGAAGCGGAACCGAGTTTCAAATGCATCCTATACTCACAACCTAAGGGAACTTTAGCCTATATTTTATTTATTATTATTGTTTTTGTTATTATTTGTGGTGTTGGGGGTCAAACTTACAGCCATGCAAATGGTGGCCAAGCACGCCACCCCTTTTTATATTCTTGGCATGTTGTCAGGAGCAGATGTCTCCATTTTGAACATCACATTGACATTCAGGGTTTCAGATTTTACCAGAAGTGGTGGCTCACATCTATAACCCTGCTGCCCAGGGGGTGGAGGCGAGACAGGATAACCTCGGCTATAGAGTAAGAATCCATTTTAGGAAAAAATAATAATAATTCTGGAGCATTTCGGTTTCAGGTTTTCAAGATACTCAACCTGTTATAGTTTCTTGTTAACATAGATCTTCCCAGACAATAGATGATATACAGAAAGTTATTATCAGATGAGCACCTGCAGATCAGAGATAAACGATCACTTGCCTTATCTACTTGTCTATTTGTTGGGACAGAGTCTCACTGTGTAGCCCTGGCTGGTCTGGAACTCACTTTGTAGACCAGGGTGGCTTCAAACTCACAGAGATCCTTTAGCCTGTTTTGTTTCTGGTTTTGAAGATAGGGTCTTGCTGTGTAGGTCATGGCAATCCTTCTGCCTCAGCTTCCCAAGGGTTTCCCAAGGATTTCAGGTACAGACGAGCATCTCTGAGCTGAGCTGACTCTCGGAACTGCGAGGGGCAAATGCACAAATACACCAGCAGTCAGTCAGCAGCTGATACACGGCCCGTGCCTGGTAAAAGCCAGCTGTGGGAGTAAAGCAGTCTTCACCCTTAAAGAGGGATCACCAGAAAAAGAGGGCACTTTGTCTGTTTGTTTTGTTTTGTTTTCTAGTTTTTCAAGACAGGGCTTCTCTTAGTAGCCCCTGTCCTGGAACTCATTCAGTGGGCTGGGTGATCTTTTAACCCTCTAGGATAGTGCAGTTTTAGAAACATGAAAGTGTGAGTGAGAAGATATTCCCGGATGTGTGCTACCACCTCTGATGTGGTAAACATTTACGTCCACCGACAGCTCTTCTGAATTAGGGGAGAGGGTATCCTTGGAAGAGGAACTGTATCTTTTCAATGGACACTGTGTGGACGGAGCCTGCAATGGCAGACCTCTGAGCACTGCTCATTTTTTTCCCCTTTGATCATTTCTTCTCTTCAAAGATGAACGTACTGACTGAGTTGTTCTGGTAGTTCATCCTCCTCGGAGAGCAAGTGAAACTACTAGCATCACCACAAGGTGGCGCTGTAACCCAAACCGTCACAGGAGCACCCCAATTGAAAAAAAACACAAAAACAAACAAACAAACAAAAAAAACCCTAGGTTCTTTTAAAGCTTTCTTTCCCCAGGGCTCCTGCAACTGCTGTGTACTGGCAAACTAGAGCAATCTTGCTGAACGGAAAGTTCTGGTTCCGTAGGTCTGGGGTGGAGCCTGAAATGCTGTGTTTCTAACAGATTATCATGTTTTATTAATTCCATCCCTGGTTCTAGGCCAGAGTTTAGTTTTAATTTCTCTAGTATTACACCTGATTGGAAGGGAGGGAAAACTAAATTGATGGGGAAAGGACTATGCTCTCTGTCAGAGGCAATGGAGGAGGAGGAGGAGGGGAGGAGAGATGAGGAAACCCGGGCAGATCTCTCTGGTCCAATTCGCTCCCGCCTTGCAGCACACACTACGCCCCACCCCCCGCCCCCCAACACCGACCCAGCAGGTGCTCTGGTCCAGGCGAGCTGTGCAGCCTGCAGGACCCTTCTCAGACCTTCTTTCTGGACGTATTTGATCATTCAGTATAGGATTTGCAGTAGCTGAATGCCAGGTGCTTCAGCAAGCACTCCCAAATGCCCCCCAAAAGCTAACCTAGAGGTGACAGCAGAGTCCACACTGGGGAGGGCTAGCCACAGACCGTAAACTGAATGTTAGAACAGGAAGAGCCGCTTTGATGGTGGCGTTACTCTTACATGCACAGTCGGGTCTATTTTAATATATGAACTTCTGCTTTCCTGAGGGAGAGGGCTTGTGGGGAACAGCGCATGAAGTGGAACCGCTTCTTGTCTTGATTCCTGGCAGGCCCTCGCTTGGACACAGGCGCATCTAGAGGGGGAGGAGGGTTGTTGTCAGTGGTTCCTGCTGTTCTTCCTTGGCAGACTCTGACTTTTTATTTTTTAGATCTTGTCTCTCTCTCCCCCTCCCCCTCCCCCCTCTCTTCCTCTCCCTCTTCTCCTTCCCCTCCTCCTCCCTCCCCTCCCTCTCTCCCTCTTCTCTCTCCCACTCCATCTCCCTCTTCCCCTCCCCTCCCCCCTCCTTCTTCCCTCCCCCTCTCTCTCCCTCTCTCCTTTCCTCCCTCCCTCAGCTTCCTGTGTAGCTGAGGATGGCCTTGAACTTCTGATACTCCTAACTCCTCTTTATGCCCTGGAATTACAGGTGTGTGTCCCCGTACTTGGTCATCTACTGCTGGCAATAGATCCCAGCCCTTCTCCAATCCCACAGTCTACACAGCCCTTCTCCAATCCTACACAGTCTACACAGCACTTCTCAAATCCCACAGTCTACACAGTTTGCCATCAAAACAGAATGGCTGGATTTTTGAGACAGGGTTTCTCTGTGTAGCCCTGGCTGTCCTGGAACTCACTCTGTAGACCAGGCTGGCCTTGAACTCAGAAATCCGCCTGCCTCTGCCTCCCAGAGTGCTGGGATTACAGGCATGCGCCACCACCATCCAGCTGCTGGATTTTATTGTATAAAAATTGCAGACGATATAATCATTAATTATTAATTATAAATTCAACATGGATTCTGTCCCCATTTCATTTCCTTATCATAGTTTAAAACAAAAGTGATATGAACAGTTGGCTGTTTATCGGTCTAGTTTAATCTTTGTCTAGTTTCTTACTCAGAAGGCCAAGGCTCTGAAAGTCTGCGAGGCCTAGATTAAATTAACACCCGAGTTAATGTTCTCCTCAGTCTTTCCCCCCAATTTGCATAAAGCCTAGAGCAGAGAGTTCTAGCTGTGCACACGTGGGGAAGTCAAAACTGGGCTTTTATTTGGGCGGCCTTGACTTCTCTATAACTGTATGCAGGAACTGACATGTGCAGACAGGAAGGGGGTGAGCGGGGTCAGGGCTGGCCAGCCGAGGAAGGGGTGAGAGCGGGGCATTTGGAGCTAAGGATCTGGTATGCCCTCCCTGTCCTCCCTATCCTCCCTGTCCTCCCTGTCCTCCCTGTCCTCCCTGTCCTCTCTGTCCTCTCTGTCCTCCCTGTTCTCAGCACCCCCAAGAAGTGTGAGGTGAGCTCTGTACACAAGCATCTCACGGCAAACTGCCCAGCACACCCATGGGCAGGGTTCACATTTTGTTTTGTTTTGTTTTGCTTTGTTATTCAACATATCATTCCCATCAAAACAGAATGGCTGGCTTTTATTGCATGAAAATTGCAGACAATATAATCATTAATTATAAATTCAACATTAGATGACAGGGTAAAGACACGCCATGCCTTTGTAAAGTTTAGAAAGTTCTTCATCGTAGCTAAATACCTCCATGGAGAGAACGGCACTTCATGAGCTTTGACACCCATGGTGTCACCATGACACCAAATCAAGAATGACATCTCATCCCCTTCCAAGTTTCCGTGAAAGCCATTGGAGGAATTTCTCATGGCTTAATAGCTTGGTCAAAGAGCTTGCTGGTCCCAAACTGGCAGAGCAATTATTTTATTTTTATGTTTAAAAACAATCACATTTATCTATTTATATAGGGGACGGAAAATAGCCGGTAGGAGTCGGGTCTCTCCACCATGGGGGTGCCAGGGATGGAACTCAGGTTGTCAAGCTTGGGGGCAGGCACTTCCACTCACTGAGACAACTCACTGGCCCACAAATCATTTTACACTGAATGTCATTGGGTCACTGCCAGCGCCTTGTCTGAAACAAGTCACATAATCATGCAGTGTGTGTGTGTGTGGGGGGGGGGAGGAAGCGTTAATGAATGCCAACCTGCATAAACCAAATATTCTCCTCTTGGGGCTGCCCAAGAGTGTGCACACCCTCTGGGGAAAGCACAGACCCTGTGCATGTCTATATACATGTGCTCTCTGGGCCTTTTGATCAGGATGCTGCATATGTGTCTGCGTCGATACTGACATCACTGTGTGCCTGCACTGGCATCGCACGGTCCCCCGGTGGTTGCTACTATTGTGCTTCTTTGAGAATGTCTTCCCCAGAAATCTGCCTGCCTCTGCCTCCCAAGTGCTGGGATTACAGGCATGCACCACTGCTCTACTATGGTCATAGCAGCCTTATTTATAATAGCCAGAAGCTGGAAAGAGCCCAGCTGTCCCTCAATGGAGGAATGGATACAGAAAATGTGGTATATTTACACAATGGAATACCACTCAGCAATTAAAAACAATGAATTCATGAAATTTTTTAGGCAAATGGTTGGAACTGGAAAATATCATCCTAAGCGAGGTAACGCAATCACAAAAGAATACACATGGAATGCAATCATTGATAAGTGGATATTAATTAGCCCTGAAGCTCTGAATACTGAAGATACAATGAGCATATCAAATGATTCCCATGAAGAAGGAAGGAGAGGGCCCTAATCCTGGAAAGGCTTGATCCAGCATTGTAGGGGAGTACCAGGACAGAGAAAAGGGAGGAGGAAAGACAGGAGAATGGATGGAGAGAAGAGGACTTATGGGACATATGGGGAGGGGGGAACTGGGAAAGGGGAAAACATTTGAATGTAAACAAAGAATATAGAGAATTAAAAAGAGAGAGAGAGAGAGAGAGAGAGAGAGAGAGAGAGAGAGAGAGAGAGAGAGAGAGAATGTCTTCCCCAGAGAAGCGGGAAGGCACGAGGAATATTTGTTTTCTGGAATATTCAGCTTATCACTAAGAACTGGACAGAGGAATCCCGCTTGGAACCATGTGCTCTCTGAGCCTCTTGATCGGGACATCGCTGCGTTTCTAGAACGAAGTCTCTGGCTTCCACACTCTAGGAAAGACAGCAGGGTAAGCCGAGAGGTCCCGCACAGAGACAGCATGGTCCCCCTCCTGAGAGAAGTGGTCTTTCTGTACCTGGTACATTAAGGCCAGCAGTAAGGACATGCATAACTCCATCGGTGGACGGCAAGAGTGACAGTGACAGGAACTTGGCTGTTGCTCTGTCTTAAAAGCCACCCTTGGAAGATTACCTGACATCATGGTGGCTGATGCTGTGGGTATCTGAGAGTGGGGACACAGCAGAAAACACACTGTACCAAGATGCCGTCCTTAGGAGTTGAAGGCAGGAGATACTACAAACTACAGATGGACTCCAGCACACACTGGTAGCTTGACCCAAGGCTTACTGGTGAGCAGTGGAAACTCAAGAGTCCTGAAGCCATCTTTTTCCCCCCTATTTTTGCTTATTTCTTTTTATTTTGTGTGTATAGGTGTTCTGTCTGGGCATTATGCACATGCCTAGTGATTGGAGAGGCTGGAAGAGGTCCTCATATCTCCTGGAACTGGAATTACACATGGTTGTGAACCCCCATGTGTTGCTGGGAACTGGACCAAGTTCTCTGGAAGAAGCAGCCAGTGTTCTTAACCGCTGAGCCATCTCTCCACCCCCCAAAGCCGTCTTGCATTCACTGAGAGCCACCACAAAGGCAACATCCATCTGGTTCTCAGCTTCAGGTGATCCCACACCACATTAACCACATATCGTCAGGCTGCCCACCTTTAATGGAGGTTGGCTATCAGCCTCTAAGAAGACCCTGGAAGCTCCCGGAGTGCGGGGAACTACAGAGGGGTAGGTGGCTAAACCTGAAAAACACCTTGAATGGGAGAAGTTAGGAAGACGAAGGTACACATGGGTCTGTGTTGGGGCCAAGAGCCCCCTGCTTGAAGACTATCGTGAGTCCTGAGAGCAGCGTGTCCCGGGAAATTCAAGTGGTCCGTGGCAGAGGCTTTGCTGGCTGGCACAGCAACGAGAAGGAGGGATGTTAATCGGGGAGCCATGTGGTGTTTTGTATAATCAGCAGACTCTAAAACAGTTCTAGGGCAAACCCCTGAAATCAGGCATACCCCAGGAGGAAGTGGGAGTTGTGGAATGTGTGTGTGCTGGAGACTTGGGGTAGAACAGGGGAAAAACGGGCCAGGCAAGGCGTAGCTCATAAAGTATCAGCAAAAATATACTTACTGGAGGGGAAGAATGTCCCAGGGGTAAATTCTGCATCCTTTACATATTCCAACGTGGGGGTAGCCTCAGCAACAGAGGCTCTGCTGAAGTTCCCGCGAGCGGGACCGGCAATGCCTACTGACAAACGGTTTCCTTCAGAGGCTTGTGGGGCGGCCAAATGCTAGGTCCTGTTCCTGACCCAGCTGATGACACCTGAGAGCGAAAGCAAAGATGTCCCTCTGACACTGTCTGGATCCTGGAGGATGAGGTCAGGGAGCCGGAAGTCCGGTAGATGAGGGAGCCATCCTCGGCTAGCTCACCCGGGATGTCTCCACAGGAGACCGCGAGGCAAGCCGGGAATACATGAATGGATTTAGTATTAATGATATAATGATATAAATGATAGTATTTCCATTCGCACGCTTTAACTTAATTCTTAGAACCTACACTCTTTCATTGTTAGAGCAAGGGCAGCAGGAGCACCAAGGCGCCCTCTGAAGATGGTGCCTCTGCTTGGAGGACACAAGGCTACATTCGAGCTGCGTGGGTCAAGAGTGCATGTTCCATTTGCCTGACTCAGACCTGCGGGATCCCATCTTGGGCTGTTCCTTTGTCATCGGACAATTGGAGCTTGGAGCGCACTATCCTCCAGCAGCATCGCAGAACCTTGTGATAGGGTGGGGTGCACCTCAGTAGTTGGCTGTTAAATTTGAGGTCCGGCCAGATGTAGTAAATAGCTTTGATCTCAGCACTTGGGCAGCGGTGACAGGCAGATCTTCGTGAGTTCAAGGCCGGAGTGAGTCAGAGCGGCACCGTGAAACCCTGTCTCAATGACAACTAAATAAAGAAATGAAACTGGCACTCAAGTGTAAGTGACATCCAAACCCTTGGTTGCCTTTGTAGGGGACTTCGAGATGCACCTTTAGAGCCGGGGTTCCTCAAGGAGCCCAAGGGGCACAGCAGCGCAGGTGGAAACAGCTCAGAGGACGGAGGTTATCCTGGCAAGGTAGCAGGGATTTTGTTTCCCAGCAAATCGCAAAGAGGATCCAGGATGCCCTGGGTCCTCCACATGTCCTTTACATGACAAAATGTTCTGGATTATGGACCAAAGCGATTTTAGACCACCCTTTGGTTGATCTGAATGACAGACTCCATAGCAGGTAACTGATAGCACAGAGTGTGTCTTTGGCAGTGGGTATCAGGCAATGAATACAGGACACTTTGACAGTGGGAGGCTCTCAGCAGAGAGCCCAAATTGCAAATGACATTGGCTATAGACAGGATATTCCAAGGGACCAACACAGGGCTTGCACCTTTAGAATTACCATGCAAGGCTGAACATAATAGGAATCAAATAGAAGAGGTGATAAGGCCTCTTTGCAGTGGCCCAGGAGGGAAAACATTAGCACAGGTGTTTAAGGCCAGAATTGAACGCCTCCATTTCTCCATTTGAAATGGAAAAATCATACCTGAGCATCTGAGGTCTCCCCATTTTCAATACCCCATCTGGTCCTTTTGGGTCTTCCACTGTGGTCGAGAGAAAAGGGAGCTCAGAGGACATTTGCCATCTGCTTGGAGTTTGAGGGTGACAGTTCAATGATGGTTGGAGTCCTTACCACATTTTCTGAGAGAGCAGAAACAGATGATTCTGAGCAATGCAGAAATGCAGGACCGATCGATCACATTTGCCCACAGGTCAGCTTCAACCACGCGAATGGAGAGGTTAGACGCCTGGTGTGTGGTGGGGGCTTGACAAATGACAGGCGGCAAGTGGACCGGAGCCTGCCGGCTGGTTCACAAGATCTGGAGCACCCTGGCACGACCAGATGGTTCAGCTAGCTTCCAAACCGGCACATCCCCCTCACTTCCTGGTCCAGCAGAGTGGGCAGCAGCTGGGACGCGAAGTTCTGTGAGGCTGGAGACTGTGTGGATCTAGAAATAAGGAGCACTCGGCTCCCATACCATTCCTCTTGCCTGGCTGGAAGTCGCACTGGTCACTGCCAGGCTTTTTAGGGACTCCGGATGGCATACCAGGCTCTGAGGAAGGACTTTCTAATTGTCTAATCGGCCCAGCTGTGGAGATAGGAAGGGACTGAGAGCTAAGCCTGATGCTTTCTAATTGTGTGTGCTCTTAACCACTGAGCCATGTCGCCATTCTCTTTTTTTCTTATTCGATGTATTCTTTATTTACATTTTAAATGATTTCCACTTTTCTGGGTCCCCACTTCCATAAGCCCTTTTCCCTCCCTCTGTTCCCCCATCTACTCCTTCCCACTTCCCTGTTCTGGTATTCCCCTATACTGTTGCACTGAGTCTTTCCAGAACCAGGGACCATTCCTCTGTTCTTTTTGGACATCATTTAATATGTGGATTATTTCTTGGGTATTCCAAGTTTCTAGGTTAATATCCACTTATCAGTGAGTGCATACAATGATTGATCTTTTGAGACTGGGTTACCTCACTTAGGATGATGTTCTCCAGCTCCATCCATTTGTCTAAGAATTTCATGAATTCATTGTTTCTAATGGCTGAATAGTACTCCATTGTGTAGATATACCACATTTTTTGCATCCATTCTTCTATTGAGGGATACCTGGGTTCTTTCCAGCTTCTGGCTACTACAAATAGGGCTGCTATGAACATAGTGGAGCATGTGTCCTTATTGCATGCTGGGGAATCCTCTGGGTATATGCCCAGGAGTGGTATAGCAGGGTCCTCTGGAAGTGTCATGCCCAGTTTTCTGAGGAAACTCCAGACTGATTTCCAAAGTGGTTGCACCATCTTACAATCCCACCAGCAGTGGAGGAGTGTTCCTCTTTCTCCACATCCTTGCCAGCACCTGCTGTCTCCTGAGTTTTTGACCTTAGCCATTCTGACTTGTGTGAGGTGAAATCTCAGGGTTGTTTTGATTTGCATTTCCCTAATGATTAATGATATTGAACATTTCTTAAGGTGTTTCTCAGTCTTCCGAAGTTCCATAAAGTATCTTGGGGTGACTCTAACCAAACAAGAGAAAGACCTATATGACAAGACCTTCAGATCTCTGAAGAAGGAAATCGAAGAAGGTCTCAGAAAACGGAAAAATTTTCCATGCTCGTGGATTGGCAGGATTAATATAGTTAAAATGGCCATCTTGCCAAAGGCAATCTACAGATTAAATGCAATCCCCATCAAACTCCCAACTCAGTTCTTCACAGAGCTAGAAAGAGCAATTCTCAAATTCATCTGGAATAACAAAAAACCCAGGATAGCTAAAACTATTCTCAACAGTAAAAAAACTTCAGGGGGATTCAGTATCCCAGACCTCAAACTTTACTACAGAGCAATAGTGATAAAAACTGCATGGTCTTGGTACAATGTCAGGCAAGCAGATCAATGGAATAGGATTGAAGACCCAGAAATGAACCCACACACCTATGGTTACTTGATCTTTGACAAAGGAGCTGAAAACATCCAGTGGAAAAAAGATAGCCTTTTCACCAAATGGTGCTGGTTCAATTGGAGGTCAGCATGCAGAAGAATGCGAATTGATCCATTCTTATCTCCTTGTACTAAGCTCAACTCCAAATGGATCAAGGACCTCCACATAAAACCTGACACACTGAAACTAATAGAAAAGAAACTGGGGAAGACCCTTGAGGACATGGGCACAGGAGAAAAGTTCCTGAACAGAACACCAATAGCTTATGCTCTAAGATCAAGAATTGACAAATGGGACTTCATAAAACTACAAAGTTTCTGTAAGGCAAAGGACACTGTCCAAGGACAAAACGTCAACCCACAGATTGGGAAAGGATCTTCACCAACCCTACATCTGACAGAGGGCTAATATCCAATATATACAAAGAACTCAAGAAAGTAGAACCCAGAGAACCAAATAACCCCATTAAAAAGTGGGGTACTGAGCTAAACAAAGAATTTTCACATGAAGAACTTTGGAGGACTGAGAAACACCATTCTTTTTTTAACCAAACCAAAACGGGTGGTGGGGGCGGGGCGGGGCAGGGCGGAATGTTGGTATTCTGTCTGGACTCCACCCCACAGTTATCTTTCAACAGCCAGGTATGCTCCTCCCCACTATGATGATTACCGGGTAATAGCCAGGGAGCCCTGACCCACTATAAGGGCGGGGGGGGGGAGGGGAGGAAGGGAGGGGGCTTCTTGCTGCCTCCCCTCTCTCTCTTACTCTCTTTCTCCTGCTTCCCATTTGCTTCTCTCTTGCCCTCTTGGGCTCTTCCCCCCCTTCCCTTTCCTCCTCTCTCCACGTGGTCAGGGCCGGTGTCTACTTCTCTACAATCCCCTCTCTGCCTTTCTCTGCCTCTGCTACCCCCTTAACTCCCTCCCCATGCCCTGAATAAACTCTATTCTATACTATACTATTGTGTGACGGGTCCCTCAGGGGGAAGGGATGGGCCACACCTCACCACACCCCGTAGAACATATCTTTTACCTCTTTATTTTTTTATAATCACAACCCTCTCCACATACACAACAGCACACGCTCGCCCTTCTATCATGCACAGATACACAGTAATAATAACATTTATAGACCATTTGTGTTTTGAAAACTCTTACCAAAGTGAGGATATTACCATGAAATAGCTGAATCCTGGTGAGCTTAAGGCTAACCAGCTCATCTTGGAATGATGTAGAATAATTCACTCAAGGTTTGCAGGGTCTGTTGCACCTCTCCAAAAGCCAAAAGCCACAGTGTACTAGTTCCCAGCCTCCCTCTGCCCCACCCCACTGTGTCTTCTTTGGGTTTTCCTTTCTGCCAAACTCTCCACGGTAGGGGCAAAGGGGCACTGGGCTACAAGGGGCACTGGGCTGCACGGCAGGGCCTAAGTTCTAGTTCTGGCAAGATGTTAGCAATACTTGGCTTCTAGATCCAAGGCCCTCAGGTTGGAAGTCTCAACAAAACAGAGCAAAACAAAACAAAACAAAACAAATCCCCTGCTAACCAGGCATGGAGGTAAATACCTACGGTGCTAGAACCCGGGAAGTGGAGGGGAGAGTTCAGGGTCATGTTTGCCACAGAATGAGTTTAGGGTCACTTTGGGCTATGTGTAATGTGCCTATAAATAGATAAATAGCAAAAAGAAACAAATCAAATGAAAACAAAATTACTGGAATCAGATGTTTATAAAATATAAACCATAAGAAACAAGTAGATATAAACTCTAGTTTAAATGTTATGAGTTGGTTTTTTTGTTTAGATTAAATGGGACAGAACATAGATGGCTATGTAGGTAAAGACAAGCAAATTTTGCCAGTTTAGGCTACTGTCCTGGGTATGTGAACAAGCTGACATGGCACTATGGCTTCTTCAGAAGAACAGTGTTCTCTCTCTCTCTCTCTCTCTCTCTCTCTCTCTCTCTCTCTCTCACACACACACACACACACACACACAGACACAGACACACTTGGCTGAACTCCCATTCAGAAGGCCCAAGGACATAGTCTTTTGTCTGAGCTTTGCTATTTTGTCTTCCATACATGCTAATGTAATTCTAATTTTAAACCATAGGGTGGGATTAAAAAAAAAAAGGCTGAACCACCCGAGGCTCTCAGGAGAACTGACCCTGGGGTCATGAGAGCAGGTGAGCTGGCCCCGCCTTCTGATGATGGCAGCTCTGGGAAGCCTAGCTGGTCTGTGCTGGAGATTCACCCTGGTGGTGTGAATAAGGGAGAGCCCATCTGCAGACCAGCTCAGCTACTTACTACCTAGACCCAGATTCAGGGCTCTTGAGGGGGCCCAGCCCAAAATGTATATCATCTGCAAATGGTTGGGACTCCTAAAGGGGCCAGTCCTGCTGACCCAAAGCTGCAGGATCTCCATGGCTCTGGGCAACAACAAGATGACTGGGAGGACCCCCCATGAGGAGCCAATATTGGACTCAGACCAGACCAATGACTCATTGCAATGAGCATTTGCTAGTGAAGATGCGTGGACAGAGGGATCTACTGTGGGACACACTGTGACCCGCTACAGCTTCCACGATGAGACGATGAGACGTTTGCTACGCTTTGTCCTGGTTTTGTTGTTGTTTGCATTTTTTTGGAGGGAGAGGTTGTAAGAACCAAGTGAAGCTATGAGGATTGGGGAGATAAGCAGGACTGGGGTGTATGACGTGAAACCCACAAAGAATCAATATAAAGCTTAAAAAAAGGAGAGATGAGAAAGGGTGGGCTGCTTAGGAGAACTACTAAGGAGGGATCTACTGTGGGACACACTGTGACCCGCTACAGCTTCCACGATGAGACGATGAGACGTTTGCTACGCTTTGTCCTGGTTTTGTTGTTGTTTGCATTTTTTTGGAGGGAGAGGTTGTAAGAACCAAGTGAAGCTATGAGGATTGGGGAGATAAGCAGGACTGGGGTGTATGACGTGAAACCCACAAAGAATCAATATAAAGCTTAAAAAAAGGAGAGATGAGAAAGGGTGGGCTGCTTAGGAGAACTAGCAAGGTCACACAGAACCATTCTGGCAGAGAACAAATTACATGGTCCTTCCTCCAAGGTCTGCAGGAGGACTGCTACCTTGGAGAATGCCTCAACTCCAGATTCTCTCTCTTCTCATCAGAATTTGATCTATTCATGTTCTTCCCTCACCTCCCAGAATTTGCCTTCAAATTATAAGTCCTACCTCGAAGCCATCCGAGTCCCAGCCAGCCATCAGGACAACCCAAAAGCGACCCACAATCCACCAGGAGCTCTCCGACCCTGGCATGGTGCTAACAGCTGCTAAGAGTAGGCTCCCACCCTTCGGGGGCTCATGGCGCAGTGAGGTAGGGAAACTTTTGTAACGGGTACATGCAGTCCAGTGACAGAAATATGTGCAAAGTGGTGGAAACATGAGGGGGCATCATGCTTAGAGGGGGGGATAAGAGGTCTTTCAAAGAAGAGTTGACATCTGTGCTGTGTCTTGGATCAATAGGCAGACAAGCAGGATGTCAGGTATAAGGTCAGGACCTTAAAGGATGTTCTGGGGGAAGGGCCGTTAATGGATGGGGCTCATGCCAAGACACATGTAGATAAGAAGAGACAGGGTCTCATTTAAGTCCCTGTCCCCGTTATCATGTGAGTAAGCTAAAAGAAATTTTCCATCTGAGGAATCAACGTCATGGTTTTTATTTGCTTATATGTTTGCTAGTCTGTGGCAGGCCTTCACAAGTGCTAGGCAAGTGCATCTCTATCATTCTGTCACACACACACACACACACACACACACACACACACATCATGACAGTTGTCTTTTTAACCATAATTTTCAGAAATTATGGAGAGGAGGGACCAAGCGAAATGAGTAGGGACTGTAAGCTTTCAGAAGTTGCCTTCTGTTTTGTTTTGTTTTTCTTTTTGGTATATGTTGGTGCTATTATTGTTTATTTAAGAAAAAACAGATACATATTCATCCTAAGCATTTCAAACATAGAAACACAATGTAGGAAACAAAAGTTCCTTGCAATCAAACAGACCACAGTCACAATTTCTATACAGTCTGCTGATGTAGTCTTTGATTTTGTTGTATAGACTAACATATTAATATAATCTGTGTCTCCACACCATTCTTTTTAATGGCAATGCATTGTTCTGTTACATTGGCATTAATTCTTGTTCTGTGGATATTAAAGATGCGCTTAAAATCATGAACAAATCATCACCACTATTTACATAAACCTTTACAAACTTGCTCATGAGGACATTCTTGTCTAAGAAGTCAAGGGATTAACCATTTTTATTTATTTATTTTATTTTATTTTATTTTATTTTATTTTATTTTATTTTACTTTATTTTTTGGCTTTTTGGCTTTGGTTTTTTCCAGATGGATTTCTCTGTATAGCCCTGGCTGTCCTGAAACTCACTCTGTAGACCAGGCTGGCCTCGAACTCAGAAATCCTCCTGCCTCTGCCTCCCAGAGTGCTGGGATTACAGGCGTGCGCCACAACCACCCGGCAACCATTTTTATTTTAATTGATTGATATTACAAAGCCATCATCTTAAAGGTTATATCCATTTCTCTTTCAACAATCAATGTGGGCATGGTGGATTTTAGAAGCTGTCTGTTCTTACCAGAGAGATGGTAGAACCCTGGAATTCCTGACTAGGCTTTGTGAATGTCTGTAGCTCACACCTTCCCCTTGTGTCTGATAGATTAACATTAATAGAAGCTCGAAGGTTTGCCCAAAAAAGCCCACGTTTGCGCCTGTCCTTGGGCCACTCTAAGTATACTTTCTTTTCCAAAAGAGCCTTCAGCTTAGGAAACCTGGTAGGAATACAATAGGAGGGGATGGGTTCCAGTAAGACGGGAATGACGTCATCGTAACTGTCACCGAAGGGACTGTGATGGGCGAGATGGAGCTCATAATGGCACCACCCGTCCTGGACGAAGTCAGGCGACAGCACGAGGATGGACTTATAGCTCTTCTCAGTGCAGCTGATAATATTTTCAGCAGTGCTCCTGTCAGGGTCAAAGTTTCTCTCAGGAAGGCAGAGCAAGACAGGGCCATCTTCTGTCTCTAAATTGGGAATCAGTTCGTTCTTCACCCAGACTGAATCCGGTGCAGCATAGGAGATAAATGCATGGAACTGGACACTCCTCTTACGCTGCTCTCGAATTGTCTTCCTAACCCTATGCTGTGTCCGTACGCACTGGATCAGCATCCTGAGATACCAGCGTATGTCAAAGTGAAGTATGCAGAACGCTACAATCAAACCCAGAATCAGCATAACCAGCGCAATGGTGACAATCAGCATAGTTGTGTTGCAAGCTAATTCAGGAAGATAAACATCTTTTAGCAGAGTCCCCTTTAGACTCAAAGGGGACTCACAGGCATATGAGTCCGGCCATCCAGCCAGCAGGCCCTTGGAATGTTTTTCAAGCCAAATGAAATCTCTTAATTCACAGGTACACCGGAATGGATTTCTTCCTGCACTTAGAGTCTTCACCTCCTGGCAGCTCTGGGAAAAATCCAGAGATGGGCTGAAAATTAAATTCATTTCAACGTTCAGAATAGAAAGCTGTGCAAAGTGATTGCACCCAGGGAGGTCAGTCAGAAAATTAAAAGCAATACTTAGCTCTCGTAAAGACGTTAGGTGGGTAATCTCTTTAGGGACTGCTCGAATTTTGTTATTGTTCAGATCAAGTGTTTGGATACTTTTAGGCAAACATTGGAAAACAGAGCCATCAAATTTATTGGACGACAAGTTCAAAAGGATCAAGGTGTCCGGCCACATGCAGTCCTCCTGGTTTCTATGTTGCAACAGGTTCTGGCTCAGATCCAAGAGAAGCAAGGACGTGTGGTTGGCAAAGAGACTCACCAGAGAAAGAGTCTCCAGTTTGTTGCCCCTCAAAACGAGAGTTTTCAAATAAGGCAGCTGGATAGGGTTTTTAAACAGGTCATCTGTTAAGATGTTATTGGCAAAATTTAAATGTTGGAAACTTTGGGGGTGACTAGGGAAGAGCAGATGTGGCATTTGTGCATCCGATATCGTCAGGTTTTCTAAGTCCATTAGGGTGAAAAACAAGTAGATCGTAGCCTGGGGAATAAAGAAGATTCTGAAATGTATGTTCTCCAAGATTATAGTTTTCATTGCAGTATTTGAGTAGTCAAATGAACCGTGGTCACGGTTAACCATCCCTCCAAAAGTCAGGTCGCGAATCTGGAAGCATTCCACTGATGTCTGCCACACAAACTGGAAAACGTCGAGAAGGTCGTCCCAGAGCAAGTCAACTTGATGGAGTATCAGAGTGGATGCCTTGGTATTCTCCACAGAAAGAGTTCTCGGAGTCTCGTAACGTATAAACTGGCTCCTGCCATCTATATTTGAGATTTCTACTATTTTTGACGTCTTCATTCCATCGCACAGAAGCAGCCAGAAATTTGTGTTCATTGGTAAAACGATGTGGAGCACTGTGGTGTTTAGGACGGGCAGGCTGCCTTCTTCATAGTGAGACAGAGTCCTCAGCCCTAACAGCACAGTGCTGAGACGCAAATGAGCAATTTTCTGGAGATCTGATCTTTGTATCTTCGCCCCGCTCAAACCCAAGGTTTCCAGATGTGCCAGGTTGCCAATCTCCTCACAGGCAGGCAGGGTGTCAAAGTCGTTAAAAGAAAGATCTAAATGTCTGAGATCTGCCAAGGAAGACCAAATGATGGTCTTTAATCTATTGTAAGACAAATCTAAATAGCTTAACTCCTTGTTAAGGTCAAAGATCCTGGTGTCCAGCTGTTGTATCCTGTTGTGGCACAGGATCAGAAAACGCAGTTTGGAGAAGGAGTAGAAATCTGAGCTCTGGAACTGATAGAGGAGGTTGTAGGATAAATCCAGTATGGTCGTGGCTGGGGTCACATCTTGGGGAACTTTCCTTAAAGCCATGTTGGAGCAGTTGGAGATCAGTTCGCTTCCACCTGTCGGCCTTGGGGCCCAGGCTTCTGTTGACATCATGATGTTACAAAGTGTATAGAAGCTGCCGATGAGTCTCATTGTGTTTCCAAGGCCTCTACCCTCCCAGAGTAACTTAAAAATACAAGCTTTCTGTTGTTTTCCTTCACGTTGTTGTAATAACTCACCACAGGCTGAGGAGATGCCTTATACAACCGTTTCTCCTCACAGTTGTGTAGTAAGAAGACAAGATAATGAACGGGTTGAACCCTCCTCCGGAGGATTCCTTCTGCTTCACACAAATGAGGGGAGAGAAAAGAGAAAAGAGGAGAGGAGAGGATCTGATGGAAGGAAGTCGTGGACCTTCTATATCGCTGTGAAGTGCAGGTAGTCTTTTAGGTGGATAATTCCTACATTGTACAAAAAAAAACTAGTTACTCGTATTGATGATATAATTCTTATATCCTATAAGCTTTCGTTCCTGGTAAGTCTTCTCAAATGTCTTGGAGGGAAAAGTAATTCTGGTGAAGTCACTTCTTAAACACGTGACTTCCAATGATATAAGATGCCTTCAGGGTACAATATACAGTAAAGTATTATGGTATGTTAATATGCACTGTAATATCTTTAATACTCTTAATTATCTTAAAAAGTCAAATTAGTTCCTAACAGACTTTCAAACCATTATATTTGTATGGGTAGGTTTTCTGCATCTACTTCAAAATATTCCCAGAATGCCAGTTCTTAATTTGCCTAAAGGAGTAATTACTGCTCAATTACTGGTTGTGTCTATGATAGCGAGTGTGGAACTATGAAGTGTCACTTTTTTTTCCCATTTCCTTAAGACTACATGTTAAGTAATGGATGATCTCTCAGGCTAGCAAGATGGTTTATCAAGTAAAACCATGTGCAGCATAGCCTGAAGACCTGAGTTCGAACCCTGGAGACTCTACTTTCACATGTGTGTACTATGACACAAAACACAGACATAATAAATAAGTGGGAAAAAAAAGAAAAATTTAAAAAGAAGATTGATTATGCCACTAGTTCCAAACAATAATTCCCACACATTCAGTATCTCTTCTGAAGTTCTGTTCTTTTACAGATTATCACAGACAAGAGTGGGCTTGGCGCATGATGTACACTTTTAAGGGTTTGAGAAATAACTCAGTCATCAAGATGAATAATGTTTAAATCGAAATGAATGTGAAATCTACATTAAATAAATATCAAAACTTTTCACAAAGACAGAGTTGGTACTCTGGTTTCCTTGATGCCCTCAGGCTCTGGTTTGGCTTGGCAAGATCACTGGGTTGAAAGAGGCCATTTCAGTGCTTTTCCTCTCCCAGAACTCCTCACTTACTTTAAGCTTCTAGATCTGAGAACCATGACCCTTAAAAAAAAAAACCCACAGCAACTCCCACGCTGCTACTTTATATGCAGTCTCTCGGGCTGGGATGTCAGGGTTTCCATCTCTTGAATGATGGTTCCTCCTGCTCAGCCCCACAACCTGATGAGCTATAGTGAGAGAGGAAGCAACGCCCACTGAACTTCTCTTAATTTAAGACATAAACAGCGTGTGTCTCTCAGGCAATGCATATGCTTTGTGGCATCTCATTAAAACATTTTAGGAGTGAGGCATAAGCATTATTTATTGCTGTTGCCATACGGAGGATTAAATCAGAACACAGGCATGCTAAGCACACACTGGACCACTGAACTCTGACACTCACCTCAAGGTAAGGCTTCCTGAAAGATGGATCCAGTCAGTAGGTAGTATGTATTGTTACTGTGTTGACACTACCGATACTATGTTGAAAGCGGCTGAAAAGCAGAGAAAATTCTTCATTGACAGCTTATGACATAAAAGTCCAAACCCAAAGACACTGCACAGCAACAATTGGTAGTTTGCCAGAGAAACCTTACCCTGAGTCATTTTCCCTTTAATAATTTCAGTAAATGGAGAAAGGTGTAAAAGCCCACCAAAGGGTGAATGAACTCGCAATATAAAAAGTAAGATAGACCATCTTCTAGTGTTTCTATGTGTCTGACATGTGCCCTGTGTTTTCCATACAACATCTTGTTCAGTCTTTTCCACAACCCAAAAACTGGTGGCCACTATTACTCCTATTTTTCAGATCTAGAAGCTAAAACTCAGAGATTAAGTAACTTGCCCAGGCCAGCCCAGAAAGTAGTAGAAAAGGGATTTGAATCCCTATCTGTCTGGTCCCTTCTGGGTGGCAGTCAAATCCCAACCCAAAGCACCCCTCAAACTCTGAAGCATCGGCTAAGGCCGTGCTCACCCAGGTGGCTCCACTCACCTGGCCAAGGCTCCTCCTTCTCACCCCAGGGCCTTTCTGAGCGTCAGTGTGCTTCTGTGATGGGATTCTCTGTCAGAGTCATACATCAGAGAGACTTGGCCTGCATGGAAATACATTGTTATTAGTTTACAAGACAGCCTAGGTGGCCCCAAATCCCTGCATGTAACCCAAATACTACGGCAAACCCCCAGGCCTCTTGGGCCACTTCGGACTCCTGGAGCGTCCCTTGGAACAAGTACTATAGCCTTGAAGACCCATATGACCTGTCCAATTCTTTGGACATATGAGATGCAAAACAGTAATGGAGCTTAGGTTGTTAACAAGTACCACTGAGAAATAAAAACCCCAAAAGACTCACCATGATTCCTAGGATCACCTACAGGGGGTAGAAGAGCTGGCTGGGTGACGGTTGAAGTCTCTGAATCTCTATGGAGGTGCAGGTATGTGGATGATGCCTTGACGATGCCTTGACGAGGCCAGACGTGGCTGCGGGAACAGTTTGACTCAGCGCTTCCTGTCAGGTTCAGACCTTTCCCCCTCTGCTGGCGTGTGCTGGCGACATTGCACGTTTCATTGGTTAACACAGAAGAGCACCGTTTTGTTTGTTTGTTTTTGTTTGCTTGTTTTTACTGTAGTAAAAAGCACATTGCCTTTGCCAGACTGTGATTCTGTGGTAGTAAGGACATCCCCATGGTTGTTCAGTCCTCTCTGCTGTCACTGCGAGAACCTTTTCCTCAGCCATCCTCACAAACTGAAACTCAGTGTCCATCGACACCATCTCCTCGCTCCGTCCTTTGCGTCCTCTGGTATCTGCTGCTCTGTTTTCTGTCTCTGACGAGGATGGCGCCATTTGTAAGTGAAGTCAATGTTTGCTCTCTCTCTTTTTCCTTATAGGCTTATTTTACCTTTCTTGGTTTTAGTTTTGTTTTCTATGTTCCAGCATGCCTCAGAATACCTTTCTTTCTTTTTTTTAAGGCTGAATAATATTCACGAAACACATAGGCCATATCTTATCATCAGAACCCTGTGTTGCCTTAGGACTCTTGTGAAAACCGATGCTGTACAATGGAGCCCAAGCACACGCATTCCCTTCACGTAGAGTTGTTGGGTCATCAGGTGTTTCATGGTAACTTAATTTTTTGCTTAGCAGAACTGCTGTGCTGGCCTCCGCCAGCATCTTGGAGCACTTCAACGGTGCCTTACTTCCAGGCCCAGGTCAGTTACTCTGCCCCTGGAATTAGGTAGTGACAAAATGACAGGAAGCGAGTAATTCCAGCCGTTGACGTCCAAGAACACAAGAAGTAGCTATCTGTTAAAGTGAGTTCTTCAAACAAACATTAGTGAGCATCCAGTCTCGATGACAAACTCGCTGAGGGCGATCAACATACATTAGAAGAACTTCACTCTGGTTTATAGAGGTGTCCCGTACACAGTCACATCACCCTGATACCTGGGGTCTTTGGTGAAGCACATCATGGCACAGAACAAATTATGTAGCAAAGTTAGTCACCTGGTGGTACCCGTGAAGAAGGGGGTGAGGAGGGGACAGAGGGGGAGGGGAGGGGAAGGAATAGGAGAAGAGATATCAGAGGAAGGGGCTAGAGACAAATGCATCTTTCAAGGGCAGGTAAACACTCATAAATATGAAATAAAATAAATTTTTATACACACTCAGTGAATAAGGAATTGAGAATGGAAAAAGAGAAGGTCTATAAGTCTTTCTCACTAAATACGTACTTTCCCATTTAGTTTTGGCTTTGGAGAGTTTGTGTGGGTGTGGCGTGTTTGTGGGCTGCACACCAGTGTGAATGTGCAAGAAGGCCAAAGGTCCACAGCAGGTGTCTTCCTGAATTCCTCTCTGCCTTATGTTCTAGGACAGAGTCTCTCGCTGGACCTGGTGCTGAACAGCTGGCCAGCCAGTGAGCTCTGGTGATCTGTTTATCTCTGGACACCCAGTGCTGGGCTGCCACGCACCCAGCTTTTACATGGGACACAAACTCAGGTCCTCACGCCTGCCCAGGGTATCATCTCCCCAACCCCGTTTCTTTTTTTTTTTTTTTTTTTTTTTTTTTCCTCTTTTTTTTTTTTTTTTTTATTATTCGATATAATTTATTTACATTTCAAATGATTTCCCCTTTTCTAGCCCCCCCACTCCCCGAAAGTCCCGCAAGCCCCCTTCTCTTCCCCTGTCCTCCCACCCACCCCTTCCCACTTCCCCGTTCTGGTTTTGCTGAATACTGTTTCACTGAGTCTTTCCAGAACCAGGGGCCACTCCTCCTTTCTTCTTGTACCTCATTTGATGTGTGGATTATGTTTTGGGTATTCCAGTTTTCTAGGTTAATATCCACTTATTAGTGAGTGCATACCATGATTCACCTTTTGAGTCTGGGTTACCTCACTTAGTATGATATTCTCTAGCTCCATCCATTTGCCTAAGAATTTCATGAATTCATTGTTTCTAATGGCTGAATAGTACTCCATTGTGTAGATATACCACATTTTTTGCATCCACTCTTCTGTTGAGGGATACCTGGGTTCTTTCCAGCATCTGGCAATTACAAATAGGGCTGCTATGAACATAGTAGAACATGTATCCTTATTACATGGTGGGGAGTCTTCTGGGTATATGCCCAGGAGTGGTATAGCAGGATCTTCTGGAAGTAAGGTGCCCAGTTTTCGGAGGAACCGCCAGACTGATTTCCAGAGTGGTTGTACCCCAACCCCGTTTCTTTGATTCCTTTTTTGATGTAGGGCCTTGCATGTAGCCTGGGGTTTTCTCAGACTTACAACCTTCTGTTTCAGTTTCCTGAGCTCTAAGATTTCAGGAGTGTGCTCCTTGTCTGGCTGCCCAGCTCCAGCAATGTATTCTGGTTTGTGATACCAGGGATGGAAGCCAAGGTTGTGTGAAAGGTAGGCATGTCTGTCCGTAGCATGTAGATATGGACCCATGACCATACACAAGTCCGAAACACTTAGCTATACCCAACATCAACTATAGCTATCTTCGTGACCGTAGTTGGGAGTTACTGTGGATCCAAGGCTGAATTACATACGTCAGGCATGTGATAAACATCTTGTCAGATACTTCAGCTCAAGGATTTCCCCCAAGATTCCTTAGTTTGCATGGAAACCACACGCCATTGTCTTCACTGAAGGTGGAAAAAGACTCAGTACACTGACTCATGCTTACTAAGAGCTTGTCTAAGGCTTTCAGTGTATATTCACTTATGAGAACCAGTTTTTAACTGTTAAGGATTTTGTGAGACTGTTAAAAGCAACCAATACTAAAAATTGAGTTCAGATACTTGGTATCCGAATAAATGACCTTAATACCCAAAATAGTAAGTACTCAAACTCTTTACTTCCTGATAATTCTATTGTGTACTCATCATGTCCTAGACAGTCTTTCTGTCTACTGCACAGTAAAAACACGGTGTTGGGACACTCAAGCCCATCTCTGCACCTTTAATGTTGTCACAGTGTCACATGATGTCACATTGTCACAATGATGTCACATTGTCACATTAACACCTTGAAATTGACTATGAAAGGGACTGTGTGTGTGTGTGTATGTGTGTCTGTATCACAAAATTCGCAAACACTAATCAGATAATCAGAATTTTATTTAGTGTTTTATTAAATTTCTACAAGAATTTTCTACATTCTACATAAATATTGAAGAGAATGTTAATGACTTTTCAAAGCCTTTCCCTCTTTAGAATCTATTGTCAGGCATTTATCAGGACACTGCCACATCTGTTATTTATATCTACATGGAAAAGGGAAGACACCAGGCTTAGCAACACACTTCTACAATCCTGGTAGAGGGAAGGTTGAGGCAAGAGGGTCATCCTCAGCTATGTAATAAGTTCAAGGGCAGACTAGAATACTTAAGACTATGTCCCAAATTCAAAACGAAGGCTGAAAAATGGCTCAGGTGATAAAGGCACTTACTATATGAGCCTAAAGGTAAGAGTTCATGTGTGCATTTAAAAGTGAAGGGGAAAGCCAACCCGCAAAACTGCCCTCTCTCTCTCTCTCTCTCTCTCTCTCTCTCTCTCTCTCTCTCTCACTCACACACACACACATACACACACACACATGCATGCACGCATGCACACATGCATGCACTCACACATGCACACACACACACACCATGTCATGTGTCACCCACCACCCCCACATATACACAAATAGATAGATACATATTAACAAAAAGATAGCATTTCTAGAACTCAGTGGTTCACTTTTTGCACTGCAACACTGTCAGGGGTCCTATGGGAACAAATGACTTTTGGTTATATTGTTCAGGGTTTACATTATGTTCTATATAAATCCTGACACATAACCAACTTCAACATACCCTGGCAATCTATTATATGCTTCTTAGTTTTTCCACTTCGTTTGGGTCATTTTTCTATGTAGATGTTGTATTTGGGATAACATTTATCATACTCTCAAATAGCTGTTTACCAAAAAATTTAATATACTTGAAGTTATCAAATAAATAGTCACTACCCCCAGATGAACTTCCGCCACCTTAGACTAGTATCTTGGTCACTGTTCTACTGCTGTGAAGAGACACCATGACCAAAGCAACTCTTATAAAGAGAAGCATTTAATTGGGAGTAGGCTACAGTTTCAGAGATTTAGTCCATTGTCATCATGGTGAGGGGCATGATAGCACACAGGCAGACTTAGTAGCTGAGAATTCTATATGCAGATCCATAGACGGCAGAAAGAGAGAGCCACTGGGCCTGGTCTGAGCTTTGGAATCCCCTGTAATAATACATTTTCTCCGTCAACACCACACCCCTGTATTATTACACCTCTGTAATAATACATTTTCTCCGTCAACACCACACCCCTGTATTATTACACCCCTGTAATAATACATTTTCCCATCAACACCACATCTACTCCAAGGCTCTACCTCCTAATCCCTCTAAATTAGCACCACTCCCTGGTGACTAAGCATTCAAATATACGAACCTATGCGGGCCATTCTGTCTTTTTTTTTAAAGTTTTTTAAAAGATTTATTTATTTATTATATGTAAGTACACCGTAGCTGTCTTCAGACAGCTCCAGAGGAGGGAGCCAGATCTCGTCGTGGGTGGTTGTGAGTCAACATGTGGTTGCTGGGGTTTGAACTCAGGACCTTCGGAAGAGCAGTCAGTGCTCTTAACCCCTGAGCCATCTCTCCAGCCCCTATGTGGGCCATTCTTATTCAAACCACCACATCTACTCCCTGGCCCCCATAGGCTTGATACCATATCATAATGCAAAAATGCATTCAGTCCAACTTCAAAATTCCTTATAGTTTATAACAGTCTCAACACTGTTTAAAAGTCCAAAGTCTCTTCGAAGACTCTTGCAATCTCTTAACTGTAATACCCTGTAAAATCAAGATGAAAAGGCAGATCACATACTTCTAACATACACTATCACAAGAAATGCATTACCATTCCAGAAGGGAAGAAAGGAGGCACAGTGAGGAAATCCTGGACCAAAGCAAGACCAAAACCCAGCAAGGCAAACTCCAAACTCTACTTTTCCATGTCTGATGTCGAAGGGCTCTTCAGATCCCCAACTCCTTTTATCTTTTTCTTCTTTCTTTTTGGGCTATTTCCACACTATTTTCTGCTTTCCTTGGCAAATAGAAGGGATGCTTGGCAGAGAGAATGAGAGAGGGAACTCAGCTCCTTTCTGAATTCTCACCGACGCTGCTTTCCTGTCACCTCGCAAGCCAGGAACTGGGAAATTTTTATTAATAAAAAGAAAACAAAGGGCTGGGGTCTTAGCTCAGTTGGGAGAGGCCTTGCCTAGTGTGGACCAAGCTCTGGCTTCGGTCCTTAGCCCCATCTGATGCAGTTCGCACCTGTAACCTACACACTTGGGAGGTGGAGAAGACAGGGAAATCAGAAGGGTTTATCCTCTGCTACAAAGTGACTTTGAAGCCAACCTGGGCTACACGAGGTCTTGTCTCAAGGTGGGAAAAAAGGAGTGGTAATCTCATTCTTTTTTTTGAGTCCACTTTAACAAGGAAAACCTAGGGTGTTGACTTTATAGACAAGAAAAAAAAAAAAAAAAGAAAATGTCTGAGAGTGCGTTTTTAGAGAGCCTAGATTTATAACTTCCTTCACCCCATTTTATTTGTTTGCTGACTGGAAACTTTCCATGCATAGAAGAGTATAGAAGCAAACCCAGCACTGACATGCAGACAAGACAGCAGCGGTGATGCGTTTGCATATTATAGCCGCTCCTTTTTTCTTGGCATATCTTAGAATTGAGACCAAACTGTATTTGCAGTTTTCTATGTTGAGCTTATGTCATAGCTGTATAAGCAAGCATTCGCCTCTGCTAATAAAGTGCCTCCTCCGTGCTTAAAAAATTATGGTAAAAATACATAAGGCAACGCTCTCCACCTCAGCCCCAAAAACCTTATTATATTATGTATTTTGTGCACACACACACACACACGTGTGCAGGGGCATGCATTTGGAGGCCAGGGGGCAACTTCTGGGAATCACTTATTACTTTATAATATGTGACTGCCAGGGACCGAACCGACATTCTCAGGTTTGGCAGCAAGCACCTTAACCCGCCGGGCCTTCCCGCCAGCCCGTTAACTCTAATATTTCAAATGGCTATACAGTGTGTCCTTAAGTGAACATAGTATATTTGTCCCTCCCTGGA
Source organism: Apodemus sylvaticus (assembly GCF_947179515.1). Classification (NCBI taxonomy): domain Eukaryota; kingdom Metazoa; phylum Chordata; class Mammalia; order Rodentia; family Muridae; genus Apodemus; species Apodemus sylvaticus. The sequence goes on along the minus strand of NC_067482.1, from coordinate 45,414,774 downwards.
AAGCCGGAGTGTCTAAGTCTAACAAACTTGTGAAGAAGTGCTTGTCCATGTCTCAACTTATTTCTCTGGGAGAGAGTCCCAGAAGTGCGATGAACAGGTAAGGAACATGAGAATTTCACAGGTCTCAACACAGCACAAGTCACTGTCCACTCTCACTGTCCCTGCATGAAAGCAGCCATGCTGCTGCCCCTCCCTAGAGTGGCAATATGATAAAATGGAATTATGTCAACCTCTGTTGGTGAAGGTCCCCCAAGCACGTGGACCCATGTGTCATTAGTGCCGCCACCTTAGCCTGGTCCTGCTCTGCCTCAGGAAATAGCTCAGCTCCAGGGAAGGGCCGACTCACTCCATAGACCAGTGGTAGCCTGGCTTCTCCTTTGCCTGGAGGCGAGCATCCAGCCTCTTACAGGTGAGCACCAAGACAAAGATGCTCACCTGTCTAAGCTAAGGGGGAGGCTTCCCAAAGAGCAGATGTGGTTGCTCCTGATGGTAGTCCCAGTTCTTAGTAGACTGAGGCAGGAGGATTGCCTGGAGTTTAAGACTAGCCTGGGCTACAGAACGAGACACTGTTGTGAGCCTAAACTTTTGAAAAGGGAGAAAAAATGGTTGGCGAAGCGTCTAGAGAACCAGTTAAGTTGTGTCCCATGCAGGATGTATTCATATTTAACAAAAAGTTCTCCTCTCAGAAGAGAGGAGGATAAAATGAAGTTAAGGGAAACAAGCAGGACTCAGAACTCGCAGCAGCAGATGGAAAATGGCAGCTTCCTTTATTCTGACCACGAAGAGAAGATAAGCACACATTTTCAGGTCTAGTTTTCTTTGAAAGTGTTAGTTCTTTTTTTTAATAACCTTTTTTATAATTTTTAAGCAAAAAAGTTCTTCTTATACCGTAAGTTCATTACAGAACATTTAGAACAAAAAAGGAAAATATTTAGTAAAATAAAAACTATGTGTTGATGAGTATCCCAGTGAATATCAACTGTCGAAGTTACTAACAACAGCTAATGTTTTGTTATTTCTCATGTGTATGGGTGTAAATAGTGTATTACTTCTCTACTGCTGTGATGAAACACCAAAACCAAAAGTCATTGAGGAGGAAGGTATTTAGCTTACATACCCTGTACCAATAGTCTGTCGAAGGAAGCCAAGGCAGAAATTCAAGCAGGGCAGGAACCTGGATGCAGGAGCTGATACGGAGGCCATGGGGGGTGCTGCTTACTGGCTTGCTAGGTTTGCTCTCTTATAGAACCCAGGACCATCAGCCCAGGGATGGCCCCACCCATAACTGGGCTGCCCACACCTCATCAATCACTACTTAAGATAATGCCTGTGTTACAGTAGGCCAATTAATCCTGCAATTTATAGACCAGTCTTATAGAGGTCCTTTCTCAGTCCAGGTTCTCTCCTCTCAGGAGTCTACACCTTGTGTCAAACTGACCTAAAACTACTCTGAAAACAAAATCCAGATTGTCTCGTGGATGTTCTCTGTCTTGTTTCTCGCTATTCATTACATTCTGAGCATTTCTCCAGACCAGGATTGCTGACCTGTAAAATCAACACATGAGAAGGATAACCACCCCACTTATATGTGGACCAGGTATGTGTAGAACATTGTGAACGTGGGTTTGTCTTTTATGGGTCCTATTTACATCTCCTAATAAACATCTCATAGCTTGGTTCTAGGATCTGGAACTGAGAAGTCTACTCTATGAATGCTACACTTTGGGGAGCATGTTTGAGTTGATATCTGAAGATATAGAGGTGTTGACTAGCTACCTTAAGAGTACACTTTTTAAAAATCTATAACATAAATAATGAAATCAGCTTAGAAAGTTTAAGTAGAGTCCCTAAGATCAACACAAATGAATGTAGAAGCTAGAACTGAAATCCAAACTGGCTTCAAAGATGGCGTCTATTTATTTCTTACTCTTCTTCTTCCTCTCCTCCTCCTCCTCCTCTTCTCCTCTCCTTCCTTCTCTTCCTCTTCCTCTCCTCCCTCCTCCTCATCCTTCTCCTCTTCCTCCTCCTCTTCTGCTGCTTCTTCTTGTTCCGGAACTTACCCTGCCGACCAGGTTGGCATTGAACTCACAGATTCACCTTTGTCTGCCTTCCTAGCGCTGACATTAAAGGCATGTGCCTCTACCACCTGGCTTTATTGCCTCATTTTTATCTGTGCTTTGACCTGAATTCTCCATCTCTCCGCTTGGAATTCCGCAGAAGATGCCACAAATGCAGTTGCAGCCTCTTAGCTGCTCACGAGTTTAGCTGTGCATACACAGGACTGACCTGACTTCTCAAAACCTCAACTAAGAGGCTCTTGTTCCTTAGAATCAGGGGCTGAGCTGTGTCAGCCCACGGATTACACCATGAACCTCAGCATTTCAGAGTGGGGCCCTTCTCCAAAATGGGAGCATTGCAGGTGTAATTAAGATAGGAATAATATTAGTATTAGACAGAGGCCAGACTATAGAAATATGTATGAAAATGGGAAATTAGCACACAGAAACAGACATGCAAAACAGGGTAAAATGCAGGCGTGCAGAGATATGCAAGGAAGGTGAAAAACACAGGGAGCAAAGAGCCAAAGAGGAAGCAGGGAGCAGGCCCCGCCCTCCCAGGAGCGAACCCTGCTCACGCTTTTGGGCCCAGAACAGGAAGCCAACAAACTTCAACGGTTTGGCTGTGCAAAAGTGGTCTCTGCACAGAAATCCCCGAAGCTACTATACGATTGCTTGCTAAGGAGTCGAAACTGGATTGTGAAATCTGGAAGTGTGATTTGGGAAGCGTAGCAGGCCTAGAGGAAATGGAAGAAGCCAGTTAGAAGGGCTGTTGCAACTTCATTTCAGAATACCGCTCTCCACGCCTCATGGTTTATCGTCACTTCCTATTGAGTTCCGTAGACATTAAGCTGTATTTTATGAGTCTCCAGTTCAACAGTCTCAATAGTCTAGTTAAGGTCATTGATAATATGCTCCCCTTTCCTTTTCCCTCCTCTTCCTCCTTGAGATAGGATCTAATTATATAGCCCAGGCTGGCCTGGGATCAGGAACCTCCCACCTCAGCCTGGAAGCTCTGGGGGTGCAGACTTGCACCAGCATGGCTGACTGCAATATAGCTTTATCTAATTGTTGACAACCATATAATAGTCTCATTTGTCACAATGGTCATATCCACCCATGTGGGCCACTAGGCCCAGAACAAGTCTGGGTGTCCCAGCCTTTGTCCTCTTTATTACAATGGCCTTTCCATTCTTCACCATTACATACTGAGGCTTCCTTCAAGACTCAGTGAAAAGCCTAACCTATCGTTTCTGGGTTTTTGTTCTGTGTTGTTTTTGTTTGTTTGGAGGCAGGGTCTCTCTACAGAGCCCTGGCTGTTCTACAATTCACTACGTAGACCAGCATGGCCTTAAACTCATAGAGATCTACCTACCTTTGCCACCCAGGTGTTGAGATCAATTACCTACTATTTCTAAGATGGCCATGTTAAATAATCACTGGATTCTACTATCTGTTCTTATTTCATTACGCTTTCTATATCTGGAGACATACAAGCCTCTCCGATTCCCTGGCAGTTTTGTGGAACAATAAATTGACAGTATATGCAGCCCCTTTAATCCCACCATTAAGTGGAAACCAAGACAAGAGCTTTATATGCAAGCAATTTATGTGGAAAAGTAACATCCAGGCCTAAGAGTGAAGAGATTCATGGTGAGCTAGAAAGAATAATGGGGAAGTCAACCCGAAGTAGAGCTGAAGTTTTCTACTGTTGACCAGACACACAGAAATACGCACATCTGTAGAGAAAAGGACTTCTCCTGATTCTGCGGTAAATTCAACCAATGTGATTAGAGCAAAAGGAAAAAATGGATCCCTGAAGTGTTTGAAATTAATGGTTTGGGAGCTGGAGAGAGAGATGGCTCAGCAATTAAGGGCACTGGCTTCTCTTGCAGAGGACCCAGGTTCAATTCCCCACACCCACATGGCAGCTAAGAGCAGTCCACGACTTCAGTTCCAATGACTTCAATGCCTGCTGCTAGCCTCTGAAAGCACAGGCATGCTCATAGTGCACAGACATGCATGCAGGTGAGACACCTCTAACATAAAACAATAAAAATGTCTTAAAATGCCAGTGCTCAGGAGGCAGGCACAGGTGGATCTCTGTGAGTTTAAAGACAGTGAAAACTACAAAAAGAAACCCTATCTTGAAAAACAAGAAATGCTGGGCAGTGGTGGCACAAACCTTTAATCCCAACACTTGGCAGAGGCAGGTGGATGTCTGAGTTCAAGGCCAGCTTGGTCTACAGAGTAAGTTCCAGGACATCCAGGGCTACACAGAGAAACCCTGTCTCAAAAAAACAAACAAACAAACAAACAAGAAAGAACGAAAAAGGAAAAAAAATAAATGAGTGATTTCAACCCAAATTATAGTATCCCACTAGATTTTAGTGGCAAACTTGGGTTAAAAAGCACAAATTCCCACATCATAAAGTCAGAATCATTTTTAGGTTTTTGCTGGTATGAATGGTACCATTATTTGAACTCCCCAGAGCAGCAACAGCAGTGAGGTGGATATTCTTACTGCTGTGTATAACTCGTTGCTTCTGCCAGGTTAACCAATTTAACATTAATGGATGCTCTTAGATTTGCCCAAAAAAGTCCCCGTTTGTTCTTCTCTGTGGGCCATTCCAAGTAGGTCCTTTGTGCCATGAGATTTTTGAGCTTGTGGTAATTGGTAGGGATGGAGTACTGAGGAATCGGCTCCAGCAAGACCAGGATTAAGTTATCAGAGCCTTCGTGGAAGAGATTGTGATGGGCAAAGTAGAGTTCATAATGGCACCACTCACTCTGGATGAAGTGGGGAGACAGCACGAAGATGGACTTGTAACTCTTCTCAATGGAATGTATGATGTTCTCCACAATGCTCTTGCCAGGCACAAAGTTTCTCTCATGGAGGCAAACCCGGATGTCATCTTTCTCTAGGTTGGGTAGTAATTCATTCTTCACCCAGGCAGAATCGTGCCCACTGTATGAGACAAAAGCATGGAACTGGAGGTTTCTCTGGAGTTCCTCTAAGGGGATGTTCCTGGCCCTGTGCCGGGTCCGTGTCCACTGACACAGCATCCTCACATACCAGGGCACATCAAAGTAGAGACAGAGGAAAGCCCCAGTGGCAGCCAGCAGCAGCATAGTGGCCCCGATGGTGACAGTCAGCAGAATGGTGTCACAGGACAGTGGAGACATGTGGAAGTCCTGCAGTGGGGTTCCCTTAGTGCTTTCTGGGTAGTCACACTTATAAGCGTCAGGCCAGCCCTCCACCACTTCTCTTGATGCCTGGCCTATGCTTTTGGCGAACTCCCTCAGCTCGCATGTGCATCGGAATGGGTTGTTGCCCGCTGTCAGGGATCTAATATTCCGGCAGCTCTGGAAGAAATCCTCAGAAGGGTGGGAAACTGAGTTATGGTCAATAGCCAGCACAGAGAGGCTGCTGAAGGCCCCGCATCCGGGAAGATCAGTCAAAGAATTGGATGCTACATTGAGTTCCTGCAAAGCTTGCAGGTGGGTGACATCTTTAGGGATGCTCAGTATCCTGTTGTTGTGAAGGTCAAGGACCCTGACCTTGGGAGGTAAGCATCCAAAGACAGAGCCAGTAAGCATATTTGAAGACAAATTTAAAACCAACAAACTCTGGGTCCAGGAGCATGGGTTTCCCCCATCGCTATATCTTAGAGAATTCCGGCTAATGTCTAGTTTTTGTAGGGAGGTCATTTCTGCAGACATAAGAATTACATTTCCAAGGTTTTTTAACTGATTCTTTTGTAAACTAAGTGATTTCAATCCAGTTAAGTTTCTACAATCTTTAAAAACCATGTCTGTTAAAAGGTTATCTGTAAAGTCCAAATACAGAAATGGGCTAACTTGGGACGGGCAAAGCATGTGGACCATGTGTGTTCCAGATACTGTAAGGTTTTGGATGTTCATATTGGAAAAGATACTGTATATGTAACGTTGGGGGAAGCTGAACACATCAGCGACAACTTGACGTATGGACAAAGCCTTCAGAGAAGTATCAGAATAAGTGAACCTGCTGGAGGCAAGTTGACCTTGTAGCCTCACATTGGAAATTGAGACATACTTGGCTGGTGAATGCCAAACCCACTGGAGGATGTTAATGAAGGAATTCCACACTGTTTCCACGTTGTTCAGGATAAGATGTGAGAGCTTCCGATTCTTTCTAAGCTTTAACAAAGCACGTAAGAAATAAGCACAGTCCCGCTCTTCAAGCACACACTTGATGTTAGACAATTCCAAACTGATCGTAGTGCTGACAGACATGTCCAGAAGAAAACGAAATTCTCTTTTCGAAGGGAAAACAATATGCAGAGTCTCAGTGCTAATGTGCTGAAGACACTTGGGATCTTCTTTTTCCCCATAAGCATCTCCTAGCACCAGCAAAACCTTACTGATGTTCAAATGACCAATCAGCTGCACCCTTGAATTTTGGACCTGAGAACCACTCAGTCCCAGAAATTGTAGTTGGGACAGGTTGCCAAACTCTTTGCATATGGGCAGGGCATCAAATGCATTAAAGGAGAGGTCCAAATGTTTGAGGTTCGCTGTTGGGTGGCAGGAGATCACCCTTAACTCATTGTGTGACAAATCCAAATATTCCAGCTCCGTGTTGAATTTGAAAACACTGATATTAAGATACCGGAGTCTGTTGTAGGACATTATTAAGGCCCTCAGCTTGGACAATGAGAGGATGTCAGAAGTTCGAAGCTCAGATATATTGTTTTGTGATAGATCTAAAGTAGTTGTTTGCAAGGGTAAGTCCTTGGGCACTCTGCTAAGGTTTGCATTTGGCCTCTTAATGATAAGCTCACTTTCATCAGATAATTGGATTTTGGTAAGTGTCAGTCCTAAGACGATGATGCAATAGAAGGCAAGGGAATTAGTTTTAGTCATTGTATGGCAATAGGCATGCGTGAGGTTGCCGCTATTCTTCAGAGCATCTCCACATGATATAGGTCCTAGAAAAAAATCATATTACATAATTATATTAACTTAGGCATTACAATTTTTTTCTTATTAAAGATTCACAAATTGGAGGTTACATTCTTTAGAGTTATACAATCTAAAACCAGGAAGATTGATCAATTAGATGAATGGTAGATAAACAATAAATAATATAAAATCTAATCAAACTGATAGATGATAGAGAAATGGATATGGATTATATATAGATGTGTAGACACACACATTTATATGTATTTATAAATGTGTGTGTGTGTGTGTTTGTGTGTGTGTGTGTGTGTGTGTGTCACAGTGCATGTGTGGAGGACAATGTGGGAGGAGTCAGGAAGTCAGCTCCCTCCTTCCATGTGTGAGACCCAGGGACTGAACCCGGCTTCTCAGGCCTCGCAGCATGAGCAGTTACTCACTCAGCCATCTTGCTAGCCCCAAACAACTTTTTATACAGCAGGAACTGGAGGAGGCTCCAGAGACACCACAGCCCTGCCGGTGCCTGGCTTTGTACTTTCAGCTTCCAGAATAAATTGCCATTGCTTGAAGCCACTAAATTCATGATGATTTACCGCAGGAGCTGTAGGGTTGGAACACAGATGGTCCACAGAAACTCCTCATCCTGGATAATTTAATGTTAACTTGATTCAAGCTAGAGTTATCGAAAGGAGGAAATCTCAATTGAAAAAATGCCTTCCTAAGAGCCGGCTGTAGGACATTTGTTAATTAGTGATCGATGGAAGAGGGACCTGTTAATTAATAACTAATTTTAATTCCATGGAGTGGTTAAGGGTAACCTAGAGGAATGAATCAGGGGTAACCATAACCACTGAGACAATAATTCACTGAGTAATTCATTTTGATTGATGAGCTAGATGCAGGTGTTGCCATCCTGGGCTGGTGCTCCTGGGTCCTATAAGAAAGCAGGCTGAGCAAGCCAGGGGAAGCAGGCCAGGTAATCAGCACCCCATCATGGCCTCTGCATCAGCTCCTGCCTCCAGGTTCCTGCCCTATTTGAGTTCCTGTCCTGACTTCCTTCAGTGATGGACTATGGTATGGAAGTGTAAACCAAATACATCCTTTGCTTCCCAACTTTCCTTGTCACAGTATTGTCTTACACCAATAGTCACCTTAACTAAGACGGTCCCTTGGCTCTGGCCCTCTCAAATGCATTTAGAAGCCAGGCTGAGACTCACTTCATGCCCCTTTATGCTTTGACATGAGAAGTTTGGGTGTCTACAACTTTTTTAAGAGACCCCTGGGTCACTGTGTCATGACCTCCCTGCTATCACTTGTTGTCGCCTACACAGGTTTTGGAGACTAATTTTGGTCTTACTCAAAAGCTGATAAATATCACAGCAAATGTTCATTCATCCATCCATCCACTCATTCATCTATTATTTATCCAGTCAAAATACATTACTCATCTGCCAGCCATGCTTTAGGGTCTAGACACAGAATGCAGGGCCTAGACAGAAGAAAACAAAGTCTGACTCTCAAGACAAAGACCTGTTTATGAATAACTAATTTTAATTCCATGGAGTGGTTAAGGGTAATCTTGAGGAATGAATGGGGGGTAGCAATAATCACTGAGACAATATTTAGTAATTCATCTTGATTGATTCACTAGAGAAAACCTTTCTGAGATGACCCTGAGGCAGACACAGACACAGAGATGAATCCAAAGAGCTAAAAAAAAAAAAAAAAAAAAAGCCGCTCTTGCAAAAGAAAAGGCAAACACAAAGACTTGAGATGAAACTGAGGTGAGCTGGTCTGAGGAACAGAGTGGTCAGGGATATCCTGGGGTAAAGCAAACACAAGAGACTTAGGGCCAAGATCACTCAAGGCCTTGTGAGTCATGGCCAGGAATTAGGGTTAGTTTCCATACTGGTCACTTTTCTTTCCTCTGATAAAAGCAACTTGAAGAAGAATAGGTTTATTTAGTTTGTGGTTCCAGGGGAACAGAGTCCATTATGGTGTAGAAGGCACGGCTTCTAGAGCAGGAAGCTGGATAGTCACATTTTCATCCATACACATGAGGCAGAGAGAGAGAGAGAAAGGGGGGGGTAGTGAGGGAGTGAAGGGGAGAGGGAGGGAGAGGGAGAAGGACAGGGACAGGGAGAGAGAGAGGGAGGGAGGGAGGGAGGGAGGGAGGGAGGGAGGGAAGGAGGGAGGGAGGGAGAAGGACAGGGACAGGGAGAGAGAGAGAGAGGGAGGGAGGGAGGGAGAGGGAAGGAGGGAGAGGGAGAAACAGACAAGGCTATAAATCCTTAAAACCCACCCCCACAGTGACACATACTTCTTTCACAAGGCTCTACCTCCGAAAATTAGCTCCCCCCAAACAGCACCACCAGCAGGGACTAAATGGTCAAATACATAGCCTATGAGGGCATTTGCCATTCAAACCACAACAGATCCTAAGAGTCACAAAAATATATAGGCATAATAATAATAATGCATGCATGCATCCATCCATCTATTTATCCAGCCAATATTGGAGGTATTTAAAGATGGCAAAGCTTCAGAAAAAAAAATCTTTTTTTTTCATTCATTCACCAAATGATGATTTTCTCCCTCTCAAGTATGAGACATTGTCTGGGGTTGTCCCATTGCTCTGGTTATCAATCCATACAGATGCTGTCCTGTTGTCGCCCGTCTAGTGGCATATGAGAAAAAAGGCAGCTGTGTTGAGAGGAACCATAGAGGTGCTTTACATGTAGGCTTCCCGGCTATGCAGCTGTCTCCGTGAATTTTAAAACTCCCTAGAATGTCACTAGAAAAACAAGCCATCTAGGTCAACAAAGAGCCAGATTCCTGCGCACATGTCTCTCACCACACATCAGATGGCATAGACAGATCTAAAGAATTCGATTCTCAGAAATAAACCTATGCTATAGACGTTCCAGGCTACACACACAGACCGCTCTACTTTCCAGCATCCTGACTGCATAACATTTCTGCGGGGGTGTCCATGCTTGCTCTTACTCGCCTGAGTTCTTCAGCAGCTTCATTCACAAGCACTCTAAGCAAGAAAGGCGACAGAGCTTCAAGATTCGTGGGAAAAGCAAGGCCGGCCTTTTCGCGGCATTGATTGCCCTTGGAAAGGCCTAGGAAGATTCCAGTTACCCTAGCCCAGCACCCCAAAGAGCTACTCACACCAGGAGCCATGTTTAAATGGATGTTATGGGATGAAATGGGCCCTCCCCCTGAAAGTTTTGAACTTGAATCTTCAAGGGAGTGGGATTAGGACACAGGCCCCTTGGAAGGCAGAGGTCGTGGAGACAGACTTGATAGGGCTCTCTGCCTGTTTCTTCCAAGAAGGCATGAGATGTTGGCTATTCACAAGAGCTCTTTTGTCAGGTCCCAAGCATAGGGCACCCTCAACACAGATTCCCAGCTTTTAGCACTACTAGGATAAATTTCTCTTGCTTTGGAGTGTGTGTGTGTGTGTGTGTGTGTGTGTGTCCACATGGGTCTGTGTATGTATGTAGTCCCAGAGATCAAACTCAAGACCCAGCACATGCCAGGCAAGCTCTCTGCCATGAGTCACACCCCTAGCATCGCGATCCTGTCATCTAAAGGTCACTATTGTTCTTGTTACAGTTGCTTGTTGGATCTTAAGAAGACAATGAAAATCAAAATAATACCCAGTTACCTCCTGGGTAATTTCTGGATACTGGCAAGGACTCAGTATCCCAGGACAAAACTGCATGTTATAATCAGGTCAGAGTAAACAGAATTGGGTTTAAGACTTGGACTTCCCTAGTTACTTCTTCATATGCATTTAAACCAGAGACGCGCCCCAAAGTCCAGCCCAGACTTCAATGAGGCAGTCGTTGGGCATAAAATGTGGGGAAGTCTCCATGAGCAAGATGAAGTATCTTTGTTCCCTTAACAGCAGCAACCTCAAAGAGTTAGAATCTACCTACGGCCAGGCGGTAATGAAACAGCCTGACCTGAGCATGCAGCAGCGTGATTCAGCTCTGCCCCTACCTGGATCAGGTGGCTCCAGAGCCCTTCTTCCACTTCAAGCCATTAACTGGAGGTTCTCAGCTCATAAAACTACTTTTTCATTTGTATCATTAGGAAATCAAGGCGTTGGAGAGATGGCTCAGTGGTTGCCCTCTTCTGGTGTGTCTGAAGACAGCTACAGTGTATTCACATTAAATAATAAATAATTAAAAAATATTTTTGAAAAAGAAATAAAAATATTAGGGCTGGTGAGATGGCTTAGCAGGTAAAGGCAGTTGCCGCCAGCCATGACAACCTGGGAAGCACAGAGAAGAAGGAGAGACTCAGCTTCCGTAACTGTCCTCTGACCTCCACATGTGCCCATTCAAACACACACACACACACACACACACACACACACACACACACACACACTCAAAAATAAAGAACTATCTTTAAAGAAATCAAAGTGTTATATACATAAAGAAATTAATTTTAGATACTTATGGAATCTCTAATTGTAGATAACAACCTCACTAAAAAAAAAAAATCAATGTGTAAATTTTCTAGTCCAAACAAAAAGAAACTCTTTATTTTAATGTTTTTTAATTGGATATTTTCTTTATTTAGATCTCAAATGTTATTCCCTTTCCTGGTTTCCCCTTCTCCTGGAAATCCCCTATCCCATCCTCCCTCCCCCTGCTTCTATGAGGGTCTTCCTCCACCTACCCCACTCCCACCTCCCCACCCTCAATTCCCCTACTCTGGGGCATCTATCGAGCCTTCATAGGGCCAAGGACCTCTCCTCCCATTGATGCCTGACAAGGCAGTCCTCAGTTACTTATGCAGCTGGAGCCATGTGTACCCCTTGGTTGATGACTTAGTCCCTGGGAGCTCTGGGGGGGGGGTCTGGCTGGTTGATATTGTTGTTCTTCCTATGAGGTTGCAAACCCCTTCAGCTCCTTCAGTCCTTTCTCTAGCCCCTCTATTGGGGACCCTGCGCTCAGTCCAATGGTTGGCTGCGAGAATCTGCCTCTGTATTTACAAGGCTCCAGCAGGGCCTCTCAGGAGACAGCCTCATCAAAAAAGAAACTCTCATTGTTACTATGTTACTATTTCTTCAGTTTTTGTTGTTGTTGTTGTTTTTTTTTTTTTTTTTAGACACCCTCCCAATATGTAATCCTGGCTATCCTAGAATTCAATCTGTAGCCACATAGACCAAGGTGGCTTCAAACTTGCAGTGACCCTCCTGCCTCAGCCCCTAGACTGCTGAGATGACAGGTGTGAGGCACTGTGCCCTGCCAAAGTAAGGCTGATCAAAGTCTTACGGATGGTCACTGACCCCCATCTAACTCAGAACCCCCACACCACTTTAAAATGAACAAAAAGGATGATCTGTTAATCGAAGGAAAGATTGAAAGGAAACTTTAAAAGCATGAAAAAATCTTTAGATAAATTTATGTCCATTTTATAATCCAGGACAAGCTTAGCTGACACCAAATAGAATAAGGAAGTGACAAGCTTATATTACCTCTGCTCGGAAACTCTGGAGACATCAAATCAGGGCTTGGCTGGTTTTAAGTGGCAACACCTACACAGTGAACCTCATTCATTAAGTTCAGTTCTGCAAACATGCATGAAAAGCTTTCTCTGTGCCAGAGTAACTATTAACTGCCCTGGCAGCTCCGTGGTGCAGGAGGGGGCCAGGGGGGGCCAGAGCGGTCCTGGCTGGCTTCCTGTGTGGCTGGGGAGATTTCTGCACTGATCAACTTGGATGTAGCTTGGTGAGCATTTTCAGAGCCTACAATTCCACCCTGACTTCCAGCTCCCCAGACCAGTTTCAACAGTCTGAGCAAACAGACAAGACTATCTAGTAAGAATGACCAGAAGAAAACCAAAAATAAGCTTCCCCATTAAAACCAAGGAGCTGTGCATCACGGTGCTTCTCCAGGAGAAATAAACCATACTGTACAGTCTCCTTCCATTGGCGTCGTGAAATGCCTGAGACAGACTGCTTGATAAAGAAGTTAATTCTACTTACAGTTCTGCTCCACAAGCAAGGGGTCAGTCACCTCCTGCGATGACCTTGATAGATAGCAGAATCCCAGCGCAGCACACGGCGAGAGATGGGGACATCTGTCTGCATACCGGTCTCAGCCTGCTTCAATTAATCTACCAGTATTTATGCACGGGCTTCTGCTCTGACGATCTGATGGAATCCAATCTTAGTTTCCTCCCGTAGGACCACCTCCAAACGCCACAGTCAGACTGTGCTTCCTCTCTCTTCTCTCCTCAGAGGAGGTATCCAACGTGGACTCTTGGTAGACACACTCAAGTGTGTGTGGGTCACAGCATGTTCCGTCTTCCTGAACATTTCACTGAGGGCCATGTGGATAGGGGAGAAGGAGAGGTTAGGAAGGTTATCTAAAATCAAAACAGCTGTGTCCAAATACCAAAACACCTGTAACCAAGTACTCATTGCCTTACACACACACACACACACACACACACACACACACACACACACACACACACACACAGAGAGAGAGAGAGAGAGAGAGAGAGAGAGAGAGAGAGAGAGAGAGAGAGAGAGAGAAACACAAGGTCTGAAAATAAATCACATATCACACGAAGGGAAGTTTTTCTCTGATTTAGGTTGGACAAATACTAGTTTCAAATCACACAGTCACAGTAAGTAAATATGCTTCTTAGAGAAGCATCCACGAGGAACTTGATCATGGAGACGTTTCCATTTCTGCATGGCAACTAGCACTGTCCTTGTTTTTTTTTTTAAAGAAAAATAAAACAAAACAAAACAGAGTTATCTGTTTTACTTACCAAGACAACGTGCCTGTCCATCAGAGCAGTAAGAAATCCAAGTACTACTTCCTCCAACATTTAATTGGTAACTGTTTTCTGCATTGAAAGAAAGGGCTCTTTACCGCCACCTACTGTTAATTACTGGTATTACACCATAGGTTAAAGATTAATTGGTAGCGACATACACAGTCATATCTTTATGGTTCTACATTTTACTAAAATAGCTTCATTGTTGTCCCGGCTAATGGGGTGAAACTGGTAGACTGTTATTGGCTGAATCCAACCTGCTTCCCACGGTGGCTGTGCGTGCTGGGTCTGTGGTTCTGGTCAACCTCATCTAATTTGCTTCTCCTCTGGCCTTTTGGCCAGCTCATTGTCTAGTGACTGAGCAGAAGTCAGGGGGCAAGATCAAAGTCTTGCAAAAGATTTTTTCTCTTCAAGAGGAAAGATGATTTGTGAGAGGCTTGTAGGACAAAAACTAGTCATGTCTTTTGGGTCACTAGTTTTCAAATGCAAGTTGGAGCAAAACTTTTCCACAGATATTTTCCAACTTTCTTCAATACATCACCTTTTAAAACTCTGTGTTTTTTTTTTTTTTTAAAACATGCCATCAAGGCTCTGTTTTCTCAGAGAAAATGCAAGCATCTAAGATGCTTCCTCTAGCTTGGTTTTGGCCAGCCATCTTTTGGGGGGGGGGGGGGATTAGCACTTTATTGTAGAGAAGTAGAGTGAGAGAGGGGAGGTAGAGAGGTACAAACTGACCATGGCTGTGTGGGAAGAGAGGGGGAAGGGAATGGGGAGAGAGGGGGAGCAGGGAATAAGACAGAGACAGAAGAGTAAGGAAGAAGAGAAAGAGCTTGGCCAGCCCTCTTTAGGGGTCTGTTCTGGAGGTCACGCTCTTGTAAAACAGCCACAAGAAAAGGTCGATTGAAGCTAAAGAGTGACAACTGCCTCCACGCTTGTCCTCAGCATACAGCAGCCCAGTGTCCAGGCACAGTGTGGTTGTGGAGACCACAAAACCCCCTCCTGCTCTCCCTCCACAAACCTCCATGGTAATCAGCTTTTCTGATACACAGATAATGAGGTTCATGTCCTCTAAACTAAGAACAGGTGATTTCACTTTGACTTTTCTCTGTTCCCCAACTCAGAATTTGTTTAGTGGAGAATATTTAATTCCAGTAGTCGACAACCAAGAACAGCCACCACACCTCCTGACTATGCCTGTTCCCCAACTCAGAATTTGTTTAATCAGGAAAATGTGTGGTTAGATATAGTTCTGAAACTGACAAAAAAAAGAAAATGAAGCACAGCCCCCCCCCCCCCACACACACACACACTACTTCTTCCTTTAAACTCATAACTGGGGATGGGGGATGTCTTTGAGAATTGAGACCATGGCTCCTGTAGTAGTCAGGGTTCTCTAGAGGAACAGCACTGGCTAAATGGCTCTGTGTTTATATACGGGGTGTTTATTACAGGCCTTGGCCCTGCTAGGTCCACAATGGCTGTCTACAAGTGTCCAGAAGTTTTTCTGTCCACGAGGATAGATCTCGTGCACCTCGGGACCTTAAAGAAGTAGACTCTAGTCATAGCGAAGGGACGGACATTCCAGTGAGAGCAAGGACAAACAGGCAAAGTGAAAATTCTCCCCTCTTCCTTGTCCCTTAAATAGACTGCCACGAGAAGGTGTGGCCCAAATTTAGGGTGGGGCTTCTGATCTCAGATGATTGGACTTAAGGCAGATCTTCCTACCTCAAAAGATCCAATTAACTAAAACTACCCCACAGAAGCTTGGGTGTTCAGTTAATGCCAGATGTAGTAGTTAGCAACCAAGAGTACCCACCACAACTCTCAGCGGCACAGGCTGTGATCCCAGGTCTAAAGGATGCCTGAGGACGTACCCACTGGGACAGCAGCAGCAGCGGCGCAGAGGTTGTGAGGTAATCAACCGCTCTTGAGTCAGATCTGATCAAGAGGAAGGAAATCCCTCCTGGTACCTAGTACTGTAACCCAGTTAAGCTGCCGTGAATCAGGAGGTTATAAGCACTGGAGGGGGAACTGACCACTGTGTGGTCTTGCTAAATGCACATGTTGCCAAACTGCCTTCTGAATTTTAGTGTTTATCAACATAGATTAGCAGTGCCTTCAACCTTGGCCAGAGGAATCTCTGTCTGCAGAGATTCTTAATGAAGAGACTCCTAGTGACCATTGGATGCTCAGCCCTATAAAGGACACTAAGAAGGACATCAGTGTGACCCCTCTCCCAAGGCTCAGGGGACAGTGTGGCAGACAAAGCATGGGAGGAAGAGTGCTGTGGGGTGGTGGCTTTGGGACGTGAAACCACACCCATGAGCTCAAAGCCGCTATGTCTTCGCACACAAGCTCTGCAGAAAGCCAAGACATCACTCGACATTCCAACAGGCAGCACTAAAGGGGAGGGGAGGCGGGGCAGAGGACAGGAAGGCCTGAAGGTGTGTGTTGGGGGTGCCTGGGGGAGTGAGAGGGGGAGTTGAGTAGTTATGACCAATAGGCATTACACACACGGGTGTTGTCAAAGAATAAAAGGTACTCGGATTTAAGAGAAAGCTACTCAAGAAGGAAGTTACGTGGTGCCCAAGCTACTCAAGAAGGAAGTTACGTGGTGCCCAAGGCAAAGCACACTCTCACCCTGGCATGCCACTTCCCTCCACCCCTCAGTGAGCAGCCGCCCCACCTTTTCTCTCTCCCCCCTTGATAGCCAGTGGATAACCCTCAACAAACACGACCTTGTAATGATGCATGCCCAAGGATCAGTGCAGCCACCCCTCCCAAGGAAACCTTTAACTCTCAGAGAATATGGCTTTTTACATTTGTAAAAGTAATTAAAGTATTAAAATTATAAATTTTACAATATTAAAAAAAGCATATCTAATACAAAACATTATCAATTAGGGTGTGTGTGCATGCGTGCGTGTGTGTGTGTGTGTGTGTGTGTGTGTGTGTGTATGTGTGTGTGTGTATGTGTGTGTGTGTATGTGTGTGATTCCAAGTCTTCAAAGTCTGGTGCGTGCTCCCTAATCATCTCATTTGGTCTACCCACCCACATTTCAGGTGCACAATGATCACATGTGGCTAAAGGCCGCCATCTTGGACAGCACCAAGCTCATTGACACAGTCATAGCCATGAAGACACAGACAAGCCCAAGTCTCAACTTTTCACCACGGCCACTTCTCTGTCCCCTGTGTCCCATGTCCAGGCATGTCTTTTTGGATCCAGGACTGTGTAAATCAACTGTTAAGAAGGCTTGATTTGTGGATTTTTTTTTTAAAGAGCTTTATTGAACTATAAAAATAGAAACATAAAAAGCAAAAGCAAAAAAAAAAAGATAATTCACACATCATAAGCCTTTTCAACACCATGAACACTTTTAATGTACTTAATGCTGTGCAGTCACTGTCACAATCAATTTGCAAGATTTCATTCTCTTAAAATGAACCAGTGTCTCTTGCCCATCGTTGTCTACCTGCACACACCAGCCAATCTGTTCTCCAGAAGACACTAATTTCTATGCATTTGTCTCTTCCTACTACTTGAAATAGGAGGCTTTATACGCTGGGGCCCTTCTTGGCTGGCTTTATTCCTAGCATCATGGTTAATCCATGCTGTCCTAAGCGCTCTCTCTCTCTCTCTCTCTCTCTCTCTCTCTCTCTCTCTCTCTCTCTCTCTCTCCCTCTCTCTCTTCCTCTCCCTCCCCCTCTCTTTCCCTCTTCCTCCCCTCTCTCTCTTTCTCTCTTTCTCTCCCTCCCTCCCTCTCTCCCTCTCTCCCTCTCTTTCTCTCCCTCTCCCTCCCTCCCCCTCTCTCTGTCTCTCTGTCTCTCTGTCTCTCTCTCCCCTCTCTTTAGTTTTGGTTTTCATTTTCTTGAGACAAGGCTTCTCTGTGTAGCCCTGGCTGTCCTGAAACTCACTCTGTAAACCAGGCTGGCCACGAAGTCACAGAAATCCACCTGCCTCTGCCCCCTGAGTGCTAGGATTGAAGGCTCGAGCCGCCACCACCAGGCTGATATTCCATTCTTACTCCGGAGCGATTTTCAGTTGTCTGGCTACACCGCATTCATCACAGATGCACATCATGGTGCCTATGAGCAGCGCTGTTATGGGCAGTGTGCACACATCTGTGGGTAGACATGTTTTCTCTTGAGGGCCCAGGACTGAGATTGGGAAGAGCACGGTAGCTCTGTTTGGCCTTCGGAAGAGCCGCAAGGCTGAGAAGAGCTGCAACACTGCCCTGGCCGGCCAGCACTCTAGAAGAATTCTAGCTCTCCATGTCCTTTCTACACTTTAAAAAACCTTTTATTGGTTCTTTGTGAATTTCACATCATGCACCCCAATCCTACTCATCTCTCTCTCTCCCCTGGTCTCCATCTTCCAGCCTTGCAACTTCTGCCCAACACAGAAAAAAAACAAAAAAACAAAAAAACAAAAAAACAAAAAACAAAAAACCTCACAGTGGAAGCCGTAGTGTATCACCGTGTGTCTCACACCATACCCTTCTGTCCACACATCTTTGCTTGCAAATGTTCACTGCAATGACTCGGTCTGGTACAAGGCCTCTGGCTTCTGTTACTGGACCCTCACTGGGACTCTTCTCTTATATCCTGTTGTTCTTCATCATGGAGACCCTGTAGTTTTGGATCTGTGGAGCTGGCCCCTCATGCACTCAGCAGTCCATCCATTGGGTATGTTGGGGTGGGCCAGTTCACAGCCCTGGATCTGGGTCTGAGAGGTATCAGCCTGGTCAGATCCCTTGCTCTTATGCTCACACGGAAGACTCACTAGCAACCTGCTACCAGGACCAGCTCCACCCTGCTGCCCAGGAGTGGTGCAGGGCCCACAGTCCCGAGTGTGGTCACCCAGTAAGGGACATGGCCAGATCTCCCACTCTCATGACCCTGGGGGCTAGCTCTCCTGCCTGACATAGATGGTGAGGGATGCGGGATGGGAAGAGGGCATCTCTCCCTCATCTGCACCACTGCCCAGCAGACAAGAGGCAGGCCTGGCTCACCTCATTTCCCGAATCCAGGGCCAGGTCTACTGTGTTTCCTAGGGGCTGCTCTCCTGCCAGCTGTAGCAGGTAAGGGGCAGGGCCAGCTCTCCCACCCTGATGACCTCAGGGACAGCTTCTGTATGCCTGCCATCGGTGGTAAGGGGCAAGAATGGAAACATCTCTCACCCATGTCTCCGCACAACAGACAAGTGGTGGGACCAGCTCTCCCACGCTCAGGGCCACTCACCCACACCCCACCATCAGGGTCAGCTCTACTGTGCTGCCCAGGTAAGGGGCAGGGCCTGCTCTCCCTAGGGCTACAGGTGGTGAGGGGCAGGACCAGCTCTCCTACTCTGATGACCTGATGGGGCGAGGAAAAAGGGGAGAAGATGGGATCTCCCCATCACTGACACCATTACATAGCAGGTGAGAGTCAGAACCATCTGTAAGTCCTAATTCTGTCACATGAAGTCACATCCTCTGACTTCACTCCTGCGTGCTGGGATTATAAGGGTTTCTTATGTATTTGCATATGTGCCATTATACTTTGTCCTAACTTAAACATATAATTCAAATATTATTTTATTTATTTATTTATTTATTTATTTATTTATTTGATTTTTCGAGACAGGGCTTCCCTGTGTAGCCCTTGCTGTCCCAGAACTCATTCTGTAGACCAGGCTAACCACAAACTCAGAAATCTGCCTGCCTCTGCCTCCCAAGTGCTGGGATTAAAGACATGTGCCACCACTGCCTGGTTTCAAATATTATTTTAAATATAGGTTCCATCTATGAGAGAAAATGTGACATTTATCTTTATGTGTCTTCATGTGTCTTCCCACCTCAGTCTAATCTAGAAATCCACTCACAGGCTTGTCTCTTAGGTGGTCCTATATCCTGTCAAATCGATAAGCAATATTGACCATACACATACATATATGCGTCATTATACTCATCCCAATTTGAACATATAATTCAAGTATAATTTGGATTGAGTACTGGGTCATATGGGGGGCAGGAGTGTTGGGTCCATCTGTGGATCCTTGTCCTCTGTTTCCTCCCTCTGGGGAGGCGCCACTGCACACCAGACTGAAAGGATGAAGCGGCATCCGGAACGGGCGGAGTCTGAGACGATCTTAGCGTACACATATGCCTTTATCCAGGGTGGGCTTGTACACATAGACTTTATTCGGAGTGAACCATGCCTATTTATACACGAATCTTGGAAAGCGGGAAGGGCTTCTTCTTAGGGTGAAGTTTCACTGGCTGAGACGGGGATACCTCATTTGCATGGACAGGCATTCCAGGAAGTTGAACCTGTAATTTCTCTAAGGATATTCCTCAGGTAGAAGATTGGGGTTTGGGCTCCCCAGACCAGGTGGAGAAGAGGAAGCCCCATTAAGAAAAGGGAGCCCTCTGTTTTGTGCTAAGAATAGGAAAGCTGTCTGGGACACGGTAGACCACACCCTTATTAAGGAGTTGCAACAATATGACAGTTCTGCTTTTAGCTCCTTGACCAAGCTCCATTCTGATTTCTATTGTGGCTGCACGAGCTTGCGTTCACACTGGTGCGCACAGAGCCCCCTCTCCACGCCCTTGTCAGCATTGGCTGCCATTTGGCCTCTTGATTATAGTCCTCCTGAGTAGAGTGGAATGAACCCTGGCATGGTTTCAGCTCCTGTTTCCCTGAGGAATACAAAAGTGTTCATCAGGGGAAAGTGACTTAGAACACTCTTCAACAGTTTGTTGGATATTTATATTTCTTCTGCTGAGAATTGTCTGTTCAGTGCATTAGCTCATTTAGTAGATTAATGATTTGGCTCTTCAATGTTTAATTTTTGTAGCTCTTTAAAGATTCTAGCTATTAAATTCCCTGTAGACTGTGTAGCTGGCAAATGTTTTTGTTTTTCCTTCCCATTCTGTAGGCTGTCTCTTCACTGTGGTGATTGCTTGTTTTTCTGGATAGGTGCATGTGTGTGTGTGTGTGTGTGTGTGTGTGTGTGTATGTGTGTGTGTGTGTATGTGTGTGTGTGTGTGTGTGTGTATGTGTGTGTGGGTGTATGTGTGTGTGTGTGTGTGTACACATGCCCGTGCATGCACTAATTTCATGCAATACCATTTGTTGGTTCTTGGGATTGATTCCTATACTGTTGGAACCCTTCTCTCTCTTTTTTAAGATTTATTTATTATTATATGTACAGAGCCATATTGGGGCAGTCATGCACTTGGTCGGAGTTTGACTTTGGTCAAGGATAATCTCTGGCCTCAGGCAGGAATCTGCCTGTAGGGCATAATAGGGAAGTAGGTTAAAGCAGGAATTTTTATCCTAGGGTGAAAAAGCTCAGTGAAGGTTAAGTTCATTGTTCCTCCAGGTCTAGGAATTCCTGAATTAAGCGGGTGACCCACCCAGCTGCCGGAGCAGTCAAGACGAGGACCTCCAAGAGAAGCTAGACAACTTCCACCGGAACTCAGCCCGGAGTCTGGGGGGAAGGGTTTGTCCAAACTGTTAAAAGGTCTGGCGCCATTAAAGTTTCCGGCCTCGATCAGTGAAACATTGTCCTGGCCATTTTTCTTTTTGCCCCTTCCCTATCCATCCCTCAGCTTCTGTTCCAGAAACCCACTTCGTAATAGCTGCAGGCAGCTATGGAACCCAACAATTATATATAAGTACACTGTAGCTGTCTTTAGACACAGCAGAAGAGGGCATTATGATCTCATTATGGATGGTTGTGAGCCACCATGTGGTTGCTGGGATTTGAACTCAGGACCTTCAGAAGAGCAGTCAGTCCTCTTCACGGCTGAGCCATCACTCTAGCCCAGGAATGCTTTTCTTTTCTTTTTTTTTTATTGCATTTTTTTAATTTTTTTTATTCGATATAATTTATTTACATTTCAAATGATTTCCCCTTTTCTAGCCCCCCACTCCCTGAAAGTCCTGTAAGCCCCTTCTCTTCCCCTGTCCTCCCACCCACCCCTTCCCACTTCCCCGTTCTGGTTTTGCCGAATACTGCTTCACTGAGTCTTTCCAGAACCAGGGGCTACCCCTCCTTTCTTCTTGTACCTCATTTGATGTGTGGATTATGTTTTGGGTATTCCAGTTTTCTAGGTTAATAACCACTTATTAGTGAGTGCATACCATGATTCACCTTTTGAGTCTGGGTTACCTCACTTAGTATGATGTTCTCTAGCTCCATCCATTTGCCTAAGAATTTCATGAATTCATTGCTTCTAATGGCTGAATAGTACTCCATTGTGTAGATATACCAAACATGTGAAAGATCTGTATGACAAGAACTTCAAGACTCTGAAGAAGGAAATGGAAGAAGACCTCAAAAAATGGGAAAACCTCCCATGCTCACGGATCGGTAGAATCAATATAGTTAAAATGGCCATTTTGCCAAAAGCAATATACAGATTCAATGCAATACCCATCAAAATCCCAACTCAATTTTTCACAGAGTTAGAAAGAGCAATTATCAAATTCATCTGGAACAACAAAAAGCCCAGGATAGCTAAAACTATTCTCAGCAACAAAAGAAAATCTGGGGGAATCAGTATCCCTGACCTCAAGCAATACTACAGAGCAATAGTGTTAAAAACTGCATGGTATTGGTACAGTGACAGGCAGGAGGATCAATGGAACAGGATTGAAGATCCAGAAATGAACCCACACACCTATGGCCACTTGATCCTCGACAAAGAGGCTGAAAACATCCAATGGAAAAAAGATAGCCTTTTCAACAAATGGTGCTGGTTCAACTGGAGGTCAGCATGCAGAAGAATGCGAATTGATCCATCCTTGTCTCCTTGTACTAAGCTCAAATCCAAATGGATCAAGGACCTCCACATAAAACCAGACACTCTGAAGCTAATAGAAAAGAAACTGGGGAAGACCCTTGAGGACATCGGTACAGGGAGAAAGTTTCTGAACAGAACACCAATAGCTTATGCTCTAAGAGCAAGAATTGACAAACAGGAACCCTTTTCTATGTCTGTGTCTTGAGGCATTTTTCATGTTTTCCTCTAGCATTCTCAAGGTTTCAGGCCTTACTTCTCTGAAGTATTTTGAATTTATTTTTGTGTCAGGTGGAAGATACAGATCTAGTATCATTCTTCACATGTGGACAACCAGTTTTCCCTTTGCCAATTGTTAAAGAGGCTGCCTTGCTCCAAAGTATGTTTTTGTGGGGTTTGGGTTTTTGGTTTTTGGTGTTTTTGTTTTGTTGTGTTTTGTTTTGTTTTAGTTTGGGTTTTGGTTTTTAAGATAATCTTACAAGGAGGCTTGGCTGACCTGGAACTTACTACATAGACCAGATTGACTTCAGACTCATATAGCTGAGCCTGCCTCTTCCTCCAGACTTCTGAACTTAAAGCTATGCATGACCATGACCGTCTCCAGTGCATGTTTTTGACAACATTGTTTTAAAAAAAATTAGTTGTCTGAGCCAGGCATGGTGGCACACCATATTACACACTTAACAATTTGTCTTTCTTGAACCATGGATTGAAACCAAC
This sequence comes from Apodemus sylvaticus, assembly GCF_947179515.1. Taxonomy (NCBI): domain Eukaryota; kingdom Metazoa; phylum Chordata; class Mammalia; order Rodentia; family Muridae; genus Apodemus; species Apodemus sylvaticus. Next base: position 45,391,442 of record NC_067482.1, on the reverse strand, counting down.
TTGGTCACAGTGAATGATCTTCTAGAAGTGTCCTTGAATAAATAAAACAGAGACTAAAAGAGAATAAAATAATCATAATAGAATCACTCAAAGAGGTGGTTCTTTGGAAATTATATGAGATAGACAAAATGCTGGCCATAATGATCACAAGAAAAAGAGAAAACCTAAATCAATAAAGTTAAAGAAAAACAGAAAAGATTATGATGGATTGCAATGAAATCCAGAGAATTATTAATAAATATTTTTGTGTGTATATATGTTCACACATATGTGCTATGCACATGTGTACACATGGATGTGAAGGCTGATGTTCATCTTGTGTAATTACTCTCTACCTGGTATTGTGAGGCAAGGTCTCTCACTTGAGCCCAGAGCTCTTGGATGCACCTAGTCTAACTGGTCTGCTTGCCCCAGGAATCCATTGTCTCCTCCTCCCCAGCACTGGTTTTAAAGGGTGGCCACCACACTTACCTAGAATTTATGTGGGTAATGCAGACCCACATTCAACTCCATACACTTGTACAGCAAGTGATTTGTTCACTGAGCCATCCATCTCTCTGCCTCCTCATCCCCCATCAGGGAAAACCACAAAAACTCATATTTTAAAAACAAATAAACTGAAAAGTCTCCCAAACTGTTAAAGAAGACCTAGTGCCAATACTCAAACTGCCTTGTAAAATAGAAATACCCAGACTATATTTTTCCTTCTCTGTATTTAATTTCTTAAAGTGTCTTCTACAGTACCAGACTAGGATCATGAACTATCTCAGTTTATGCCTGTCTTGAAGTGCCTTTAATTTCTTTTAGAAGATAGTTTAGCTAGGTATAGCAAAGTTGTCTGACAATTATTTACTTTCAGAGTTTGAAATATACCTTCCCACACTATCCCCCAGATCTTAAGGTCGCTGAAGAGAAACACGATGTTTGCCTTTATGTGTCTTTCCCTTGATGCTCGAGTATGATTTCTTTACTTTTCTTTGCTGGGTTGACATTTTTACTGTCATGGGGAAAGTCTTTCTGGGTCACGTCTACTTGAAGTTTTAAATGTTTCTGGTGTCTGAGTGTAGATTTTCACTATAGCGTTGTTGAGTAGGTCTCTGTGTTTTTGTTGTCTCCCTCAGCCCTTTTCCTATGCCACAGATTCCCTGTTTGGTGTCTTAGCCGTGTCTCTGAACACTTACATAGCGTAGGCATGCTCATCTTTTTCAAATTGTCACTGTGGTGCAGTCCTTTGTCAGCTATGATCTCCATCCTTGAGGATATTCTTGCTGACTTTAGTTGATGCCTTCCACTGAGTTTCACTTTGAGGCATTGAAGTTTTCATTCCCAGTATTATTTATTATTATTATTATTATTTATTATTATCATTATCAGCAGCAGAAGCATCATCAATTCTTTGATACAAGGTTATGATGATGATGTTATTGTTATTAGTTTTTTGATACAATGTTTCTCTGTAGCCCTGGCTGTCCTGAAATTTACTTTGTAGACCAGGCTGGCCTCAAACTCAGAGATCTGCCTGTCTCTAACTCCCAAGTGATGGGATCAAAGGCGTGCACCACCACCCCCAGGCTAGCTTTCACCTGACATTTCACGTTGATTCTTCCTGTCCACCTGCTGCCTCTCCTTCTTGTTGCTGACTTTCCAGGCTCTGAATAAGATTCTTTCACTCATTTGACTTTTCTTTCAGGTCTCTGATTATTTTTAAGTGGACTTCTGATATATTTATCTGATATTTTACTTTTTTGGTTGCCTTTTAAAACCTAATAAAAAAATTACTTCACTGAGAGTTCTGTACAATGTGTTTTGACCAAATTTATCCCCTAACTTTTCCCAGGTCCATTTCCCTTCCCTACTCACCCAAATTTGTGTTAAAAATTTTTTCTTCAAGATAAATTTGTGCTGCTCAAATATTCGGAGCTGTGTGGCCTTTCACTGTGGCATGGTCAGGTCACCAGGAGCTATTCACTGTCCTTGGATCGGTAGTTGATTTTTTTTCCTGATCTTTTGAAGGGTTGTCCTACCTTACTTTTCCATGCTTCTTGTGTTGTGATTTTTGTGTCTGCTTGTTTGGATATCTTCCAGTTCCATTTGGGCACCTTCTCTTTGAGTAGCCTGTGAGTGGAGGCATGACCTCTGCTATCACTTCAAAGGGACAAAACCAAACCAACACAACCACAAAACCCCAAAACCCTGCTGTGACAGCAATGACATCACCCATACAAGACCTGTACAGCTAAGAGCAGTTACAACCCAAGATACATCATCACCCTTAATCACAATACTGAAAAAGCCAGGCGGAGGCCTTTGCTGACCATACTCATATCTGCAGGCCATGGAGTAGGCAGGGTCTGTCACCGTCCGTGATGTGGAGCAGTATCTCATAATTGTCACCTTATTATGTCGCTATGCTTTTGTCAGTTAGTGACAATTTGCATCTCTTTAAGGAATCATTTGTTTGTGAGATATTCCTGTTTTCATTTTAGGATTATAGTTTAGTTTTATTTTATGCAGGTTAATTGTATTGTTCCTTTTCTTTTATGTTATGGACACTGGCCCTGCCAAACTCTGTGCAGACATTTCACTTCCTGTTCATCTTTTTTATTGCATGATTTCTTTGAAACAATGAATCTATATATTTTACATAATAGACTAAAGTTCAGTTTTCCCCCCTGATTACAGCTGCCAGGCAGCTGTGTGCTCATGAGCCAGGCTTAGAAGACTCTGGTTTTAGCATTTGCTGATATTCAGAATGTCACTGTTCCCTCCACTGCTGATTTCCGGCTGCCAGCTAATCTTGCTGCAGAATCACTGGGTATTTTTAGCAGTTAGTCATCACATGTCTGCACAAGCCAGCTTCAGCATGCCATTGGTATTTGATCTAGGGTCTTACTGTGTAGACCAGGTTGACCTCAAACTCAGAGATATGCCTTCTTCTGCTTCCCCAGGGGAAGTATGCCTTGCTGCGTTGATATTTTCAAAGTTCTTTTCCACAACAAGATGAAATGTATATTATGTATATTTTTCACCTCAAACAAAAGTTCTTAGTAATTTCAATTTTTTTATTATCAAAATAAAATGTTCACTAAGATGCCACACCGATCCCAGTAGAATCTGTATGACAAGTTCCACAGACTGAGGCATCAGACTTCAAAAGAAGGAGGCCTCCTGGAACTGCCTGTGGAACTCTCAGCCAGAGAAAACAATTGAGCCATAGTTCTCATGGCAGTTTTTCTTTTTTGCTCTCTTTCCTTTTCTTACCTACAGGTTCCTGGGAGCCTAGACAATAATCTTAAGCAAGAATAATGGGTACAAAACCACCCCTTGAGACAGCTCACTAACATGGCCAACGCTTTACTTTTCAAATGGTTTACAAAATTATTATGATAAAAACTTTCCCAACAATAAAATTTCATGTGGCTGCACATGTGTCATCGGAAGTGGTTTTTGGTATATGGTAAAGAAAGCCTTAATTAGAAAGAATTGAAATAGTTTAAATTTATGCTTTGAAGATTTATTAAAAAAAATCAAGTATTAGATGTTAAGCAATAATTAATCATAGGGGCTGAAAAGTTAGCTCAGCGGTTAGGAGCACTGACCATAAAGATTTTGTTTGTTTGTTTGTTTGTTTTTCAAGACAGGGTTTCTCTGTGTAGCCCTGGCTGTCCTGGAACTCACTCTGTAGACCAGGTTGGCCTCGAACTCAGAAATCCGCCTGCCTCTGCCTCCCAAGTGCTGGGATTACAGGTGTGCGCCACCATGCCCGGCTGACCATAAAGATTTATTAACCTGTTCTTGGGAATATGCCACTAGCCTTGAATGATCACCCTATTGAATATATTCTTTTAGAATTGTTATATTTTGATGATGATGTTACCTGTTCTGTTTGTGATTCACTGAATACATACTTTCAGAGATGTAATGCTTGGATGATTTTTGTATTTTACTGTGCCAAATGATTCTTGTTGGTATTCACAATTGTTTCACTGGATATGGTTTCCCAGAGATATGTCATGTTTGATTTTATGTATAAAAGTCCCTGCTTGAGAGCTGCAAAATACACTCAGATTCAAACTGCCTCTGTGTTTGTTTCTGTTTGTCACCACCGAATCCTTACCCACCTGGACTTCGAGAACCCTCATCCCAGGGACCCCCATACCTGGCTGGGGTGGTCTGTGGCACTAAGAAAAATCAGATCACATGAGTAAGTGAAAAGATAAAACTCAAGTCAACAACAATCCCACCATACTGTTGTCGCATCAATGTCGCATTAGTTTTTACGCGAACCCTATGGACATGTTTCAGCTCTTGATGCCAACTGACAAACTATTGTTCAGAAACTTTTACTAATACACACACACAGACACACACACACACAAGGGTAAATCTCAGCCTAAAGCCAAAAAGGACCTACAGGAGTCTTTGAGGACTGGAACATACAGTTGAGGCTGCCTTCTTTCTCGCTAACATGAAGCCATGTAGACTCTGGCTCACACTGAATTGATCCAGGAAAGGAGGAGGGAGAGAGAACTGTCTCTGAATGATGGAGGATTTACTCAAAAAGGACTGTGTCAGCATGAAAGCAGATGGTTTCAGGCCAAGTCCTAAATTCCTGGCTCTGGGCCCTGAGGCCATGCGGTGTATCAAGGCAACGGGGGCATGTGATGGAGGGGTTGTTTACCTCGTCGTAATAAGGAAACTGAGTAAGGGGTTAAGGGTGGGGGAGAAAGCAAACTCCTAAGCTAACTGTGCTGGTTCATCCCTGTAATCCTAGCTCTTGAGTGGTTGAGGCATAAGGGTTACTCGGAGCCCAGGGACAATCTGGACAACATATGGCGAGACCCTGACATAAGAACAAGAAAAATGAGCTTAAAAAAAAATAGTCTTCAAAGACACGCCCCCAGTGACCGACTTCCTCCAGTCAGGTCCCATCCTAAGTGTCCATCCAGCTGTGCACTCAGCAGCGGGCAAGTCCATTAATGAAGTTAGCGCCTTCATAAACTACTTCTAAACATGTTGCCAACTAAGACACCACAACAGAAGTACCTCCAGGTAAGAATTTAAAACCACAATGTTCATTGGAGTCCGGGTTGACTATTTATTCAGTTAGAAACCCAAGCTTCAAGTTCTCACATCATCCTCATTGACTAAGGTTAACTTCATAACAAAAGAAGCCCTAAGGTTGGCCCAAAACAGCCCACGTTTGCCCTTCTCAGTAGGCCATTCCAAGTAAGTCCTCTGTGCCATGAGAGCCCGCAGCTTGTGGTATCTACCAGGGATGTTGTTCTGTGGGATGGGCTCCAGCAAAATCAGGATTAAGTTATCAGAGCCTTCGTGGAAGAGATTGTGATGGGCAAAGTAGAGTTCATAATGGCACCACTCACTCTGGATGAAGTGGGGAGACAGCACGAAGATGGACTTGTAACTCTTCTCAATGGAATGTATGATGTTCTCCACAATGCTCTTGCCAGGCACAAAGTTTCTCTCATGGAGGCAAACCCGGATGTCATCTTTCTCTAGGTTGGGTAGTAATTCATTCTTCACCCAGGCAGAATCGTGCTCGCTGTATGAGACAAAAGCATGGAACTGGAGGTTTCTCTGGAGTTCCTCTAAGGGGATGTTCCTGGCCCTGTGCCGGGTCCGTGTCCACTGACACAGCATCCTCACATACCAGGGCACATCAAAGTAGAGACAGAAGAAAGCCCCAGTGGCAGCCAGCAGCAGCAGAGTGGCCCCGATGGTGACAGTCAGCAGAATGGGGTCACAGGACAGTGGAGACATGTGGAAGTCCTGCAGTGGGGTTCCCTTAGTGCTTTCTGGGTAGTCACACTTATAAGCGTCAGGCCAGCCCTCCACCACTTCTCTTGATGCCTGGCCTATGCTTTTGGCGAACTCCCTCAGCTCGCATGTGCATCGGAATGGGTTGTTTCCTGCTGTCAGGGATCTAATATTCCGGCAGCTCTGGAAGAAATCCTCAGAGGGCTGGGAAACTGAGTTATGGTTGATGGCCAGCACAGAGAGGCTGCTGAAGGCCCCGCATCCGGGAAGGTCAGTCAAAGAATTGGATGCTACATTGAGTTCCTGCAAAGCTTGCAGGTGGGTGACATCTTTAGGGATGCTCAGTATCTTGTTGTTGTGAAGGTCAAGGACCCTGACCTTGGGAGGCAAGCATCTGAAGACAGAGTCCGTGAGTACATTTGAAGACAAATTCAACACCAATATGCTCTCAGCCCAAGTGCAGGTTCTGTCGTAGGTATGAGAGTTCAAAGAATTCAAACTAACATCCAGAGTTTCCAGAGAGAACATATTCTTAGTCATGAGAGATACCTTAAAAAGGTCCTTCAAACCATTCCTTTGTAAGATAAGTGTCTCCAATCTCCTTAAGGTGGAACAGTCTTGAAAAATACTGTCAGTGAAAACATTCTGGGTGAAGTTGAGGAACCTAAATGTGCTTGGGAACTTCGGGCACATCATGTGGATGAAAGGGGTGTCTGAGAGGCTGAGCGTCGCGATGTTCATCTCAGCAAACACAGAGTATAGCACCTCCTTCGAGAAGAGGAACACTTGGTTTGTGATGTGCTCTATCTTCAGTGACTTCAGTACCGTCTCCGAGTAAATAAATCTTTCCGTGTTGATGCTCTCCGTTATCGTTAAGTTGTAAATATTGAGGTACTCCACCGATCGGGGCCAAAGGAATTGGAAAAGTTTAACCAGGCACTTCCAGTTTGTTTCTACGTGCTGGAGGGTCAGATTCAATAAGGCTGGACCTTTGGTGAGTTCTGATAAAAATGTCATCAACCTTTGACAGTTTTTGTCATTCAATTTAATATTACTCAGCTGTAAACATCCTAAAGCATTTACGGATATGTTCACTTGCACAGAAAACCAGCTATTTGGATGAAAGACCAAATGGAGAACATTGGTATTCGGAACCTGAAGGCTTTCTGTCTCACCATCTTTTCTCTGATACCTCACTAAGTCCAGAAGAATGTAGCTGAGGTGCAAGTGAGCCATTGGGAGCAGATCCAGTTGTCGGAACTTTGCAGCGCTGAGTCCCAAGAAGCTCAGCTGTGTCAAGTTACCAAACTCCTTATACACGGGCAGCACATCAAAGTCATTGAATGAGAGGTCGAGATGCTTCAAGCTCACCATAGGGCAACAAGAGATGTTTTGCAGCCGATTGTGCGAGACATCCAAGTATTCTAAATCCCGATTGAACAAGAACACGCCGAAATCAAGTCTCCGTATCCTGTTGTGGGAGAGTCTCAGAACTCTCAGTTGTGACAGAAAGCTGATATCAGACATCCGAAGCTCAGATATAGAGTTTTGAGACAGACTCAAGGCTTTTGCTCTTGGCGGCAGGCCTTTGGGGACATGACTTAGGTTCCTGTTTGAATAGTCCACCATAGACTCACGTTCATCAGAGAACTGGATCACGGTTCCGACTATTAAGGCAAGGGTGCAAGCAAAATGGAAACTCCCCACGATGGGCTCTCCATCTTGGGTCATGTTGCAGAGGCTATCCCAGAGGCTATCCCAGAGGGACATTACTGTTCTTCACAGCATTTTTACTTGAGTCCGAGCTCTAGAAATAAGTTAGACTTTAAGGTGAATAAAGATTAAGTGATGAGTTTAAGCTTTTATTTCCCAGAATCCCAAGAGCTTTCTTCTCCACCCCACACTCATCCCCATCCCCATTTTTTTATGTGATATTTATTGTCTCAGTGTGCAGCCACAGGAAACAATATGAACTTTTAATTCAAGTACCGTGCGTGATTGGTCTTGGGGCTTCCTAATGGATTCTCTAGGGGACCTCAAGTTTGTTTCCCACTCAGAGCTTTCTTGGGACTGGAGCAGCCTCCAGGGTGGTGTTTGTCAAAAACTGAAGTTTAAGGACAAATATATGAGCTGCAGCCACCTGAGGCAGAGGTAGCAAAGGATGACACAGACACAGGAAGTAAGAGAACAGGAGAGAGGACATGCTCGCAAGGAGAGCGGGCCAGAAGAGAAATGGAGAGGGGATGGCAGCCGGGCAAAGGGGCAAAGAGGCTCAGGGGTAGCAGACAGACAGACAGACACACTCGAGAATCTATGCCATTCGCGCTCTGAGCTGATCTGAAAAACATCTGAACCACATAGGGGACAGAAGCCAGCCAGACTGTGAGCAGTCCTTGAAGTCAATCAAGTCTCCACAAACAAGTTAATTCTCTGCCCCCTCACCACTTCCCTAATCCAGATTGGTGTGAGTAGACACATTTCCGGGAAACAAAAGCGTTCGGAGCCTGGCAGGTTCCATCGTTGGAGGAAAGCCTCCGCCTTCATCTGTTCTCTTGTGATAACATAATACCAGGGATTGGGAAACCAGTAAAGAATAATTCCTTTATTCTTTATTAACAGTCCTGGAAGCTAAGAAGTGTATAGGGGGGTGTGGGGGTCCCCTGTCTCAGAGGAGGAGAAGGGGGGAGTTGGAGGAGCTATATGAGGGGGGCTGGTAGGAGAGGGGGATGATATTGGGATGTAATGTGAATGGATAAATGAATGAATGAATGAATGAATGAATGAATAAGTAGATGAATATATGGGAAAATGTCTTTAACAGAACTGCAGCTTGGAGAGTGGAGGCTGGCATAATGTCCTACCCCGAGCTGAGGTAATTGATGGTTGCTGGAAGGATAGCACAAGTTGGATTTGATGGGATTGGACCAGGGTAGAGGGTGCGGGGTGGGGGTGGGGCGCTCAGGTGAGTGGGTGGGGAAGAGTTAGGAAGGGATGAATGAAGACAATCAAAACACAGTGTTTGGAATTCTCAAAGAACTAATAAATTCAAGCTCTCTTAAAATATACCCACCCAAAATTGTATTTGCAAATAAGTATGCTTCTATTATTTATGATATTAATACACATAAAGATTCTGGTCAACTTCTTCAACAAGATGGCGGAGAATTGACGGTCACGGATGAGGTCCCATCCTACAAATCCCCCATGGACAGCTTGTGTGTCTGTGTTCAGGGGACTGTCATTCGGCTGCCACATCGCCACAAGGACACACGAGTCCCGGAGGGTGCTCAAAACCTCGAGTACACGTTCTTAGTGAACCTTAGGGTACACGTTCTGGGGAACGGCCCTGAACTCTGGTGTCTTCCTAGGTCGAGGGGATGGGACGAAGGGGAAGTAACGCTGGAAAATTCAAGAGTTTATATTTTTTTAAAGGAAGGATAAGGAGACAAGAGTAAGGATTTGCTTAATACATTAAACAGAAAGTGAAAGAAAAAAAGAACAGTCAACCACAAAACCAAAAATGGTGGCGGGCGGAGGGAAGGAAAGATCAGAGAACGGGAGGGGTCGGGAATAGCAGTAAGCAGGGACGAGCACGGGAAGGGTGTTGTAATCAAGGCAACACAAACGCAAGAGAAACCTGGCAGGGTTAACCTTCAGGTGGAGGAAAGCCAAGTGCCGGTTCCCGGCTGGATTCAAAGTGACAAAGAGTTTGGGAATCTGGTCTCAGACACTTCCACCAAATGTTTATTCAGACTTCTCTTTGGACAAAAGGCGCGGCAGAAAGGAGCACAGCAGACATGAATTCACGTAGGACTGACAGAAGTAAATCCTTCCTCCAAAATGCTCATGAATTAGTGAGAGGTACAGACCAATAAAAGATTATAGTACCACGTGATGAGGAAATGGAACAGTGTCTCCATACCCCCAGCTCAGACAGTGAGCTGTTAGGACTACAAACGACCACGAACTTCTTGAAAGGAGAAAACAGCCCAAACAGGGGGGACAGGAAAAGTCGGCTCCTGGCTGGCTGCCGCTGAAATGCCAGCTGTTGTCTTGTCTACCCCAAAGTCACACTATTTGTCCTTACATAGTCCAAACGACAGCCACACTTTAAACCACCACCACAAAATCATTTTTGTAAAAATTTCAAAGAAAGGTTACCTATTCCCTGCACTGACGTTACCATCTTCTTTCTCGTTTGAAATGTTAACATAGTAATTTGAAAAATCCAGAAAAGCCTTCTTACTTACCAAGACTTCCTTCTCCGAATTACTCTGAAAAAATAAGTGTTTGACCAACCCTAATCTTAAGCCGGGGAACGACGGTACATAGGAGTGGTTTGGCGCCATCTCTTGGCCCTCGGTGGAATTACCTCATGTATAAAACATTTCCAACTCCGAGCTGCAGTCTATAAATCCTTGCTACATTGTGTCACTCTTTAGATTCACATAAGCAAGCAAATTATGAACATTGTGGTGTTACTAGAAATATTTATTTAAGGTATGTTTTGTCTGGTTTTGGGGGGATTTATTTTTGTTTGTTTGTTTGTTTGTTTGTTTTTCCAACTTCAGGCTGAATTTTAAATTGCCACCAGAATAGAAAGTTAGGAGATTCAGTTCTGTGCTGTGACAATCCTTCGTATTTCCCCCTCAAAATCGCCACTGTCATTCAAGTGGGGTTTCAGCATCTTGGGACTAACAGAGATACTTTAAAAACGAAATAAGCTTAAAGCTCATGGTTCGATTTTTGGAAAGTCAGTTTTCAAGAGAAGTTTTGGTATTAATACACATTTAGCCAGCCTCGACGGTTTATCAACATTCACTACTATTGAATGCTTCAATTCTTAATTCTGGAAGAGCAAGCCATGCTGGGATCCTTCTAGAACAGCTTAGAACTCGGTTTTCTCAAGATTGTTTATAATTTGAGGCATACTTTTAGTCAAGGCTGAAAGGCAAAGACAACGAAGGGCAGACACTTCAAGCCGGAGACCCTGTACCCTGGCTTCTCACTTGAGTAACTAGATGCTCATCCCCTAATTGATCTCTCCGGCTGCCATCCTCTCACCTTTAAAAAAAGAAAAAAAAAAAAACTAACAGGATGGCACGTTGGCAAATGATAAGCCTGGGGAGAAATCACTTCTGCTTTCAAGAGGAAAAGAAGAAGAACATCTTACTGTTCATCTTTACTCATCAAACCTCAGAGGAAGTCTTCTCAGAACTGGGGAGGCTCAGTAAGGAGCGATGGCGTAAAGCCGGCAGCTGGTGAGCGCAGACTATGAGGGGAGGCCTGATTGGAGACCTCGAGATGCGAGGGACTGCAGGCAACACTGGGCCTACTTCTTAAGAAACCCCACGATACAGGTGTATACACACAAGCCTGAGCAAACAAACACACAGGCATACAGGCGCACACATGTGCGCGCCTAGCACTGAAGAGCGCTCACGGGACTCATGTCTCTGGTGTATTGCACAATAATGATGACATTTGGCAATGCGGGCGCTACTCTTGTTGAAGCTGTCACAACCCTAAGAGATGCCTTTAATTCATATCACTGACAGGAAGGGACCACATGACAGGAAAATGAGCAGAAAGCAGAACACATTGGGCCGAGGTCCTCGCTTAGGCAACTGTGCAGCTTTGAGCAAGTTGTGTAACCTCACTGAGAATTACTTTTATCTACAGAATAGTCGGGGCTGTGATTTTTTTTTTTTTTTTTTTTTTTTTTTTTTTTTTTTTTTAGGGATGATAGTGAATATCGAGTGGCTGGAAGGGTGACTGAAAAAAGAGAAGCCAGAAGAATAGGAGATTTGAGCTCTGTGAAAGCCGTGTTTTCACATGGGAGAGCAGAGCGATCACAGGGCAGTGAGACCACATGAGGCACAGCAGGATACAGACCCATGGCGGGCACGCACATACGGGACTCATCTTCCTGCCAGCTCTGCTCCGGGCACTCTGCAAGGACTTGCCAACACTCAGAAGTGTTTTACAAGCACCTCACACTGGTTCAGGAGCAGCTAAGAAATGGACGGGTCAGGGCCAGGCAGCCCCAAGAGTGTGTGTGCTCAGCATCGCAGTGCGCCACATCCCGAGTCTCACAAAAGGAGACCCAGAGAGGCAGCCATTTGACTCAGAAGCCAGAACTGACGTCCAGAGCTGTGGAGAGCCTTTTGGGGCGCTGCTTGGCAGGAGTCGGACATTAGGCCATGACAAAAAAGTAAGTCCAGGCAGGGACCTGACATTGGCCAAGGACAAGAAAGGAAGAATCTGATTTTTGGGTAGAACAAAGAAGTAGGCTCAGACATCTTGATTATCCTCAGAAACTGCGATCACCGAGTGATCATGGGACTTTGTGTTTATTGTCTTGCTTGTTCCTTGAATATTGTCTTGCTTGATTCCTCATTGTACTACTGGCCCTTAATAACCTGTGTGTAATTTTTATTTTATACTATTTACATAGATTGGAAAAAAATAAACCTGTCCTCAGTCTCAGAATTGACCGGGGCCACGCTACAATGTTGTCTAATTATTTTTTCTTCTGCGCTGGAGACCCTGTTGACTGGCTGAACTGGCTTGCCCACCGAGTCCCAAGCTGATGGGTGCCTGCAGCCAGAAGGTGGAGGGAGCCCCACCCTGCCTTCACTCCCAATCGTCTGACTTCCAGAGCCATAAGAAGAACAAATCCCTGTTGTTTTAAGCCACATGGCTAAAGGAGATTTACTATAGCAGCCGCAGGAGACTAACAGCGTCATCACACACATATGCCGAAATACATACAATGCTTTTCTTCAGAACCTGTCTTCCAGCATAACTAAGAGAGATTCCCATTCACCACTTTACCCCCCTCTTTGTCCTTTAAAAAATGCCACATATGATGTTTCATATTTTATGAGATGCCATCTTACAGGTGGATCTCATATCCTCCTGCCTCAGCTCCCCGATGTTGACATTGCAAGCCTGCACCGCCCTATCCAATTTTATGTGTTATGCAACTTTAATTTTTTAAATGTCACAGTGGGATAAATAAGATAATATAGCCTAAAGCTAGCTAATATCCTGTCCCAGTTCAGACAGAAGCAAAACATTATTAAGTATTGATATTAAAGCTAACATTTGCTGTTGAATTTGTAGGGAAGACAAACCGCGGGCTGAATAAAAAACGGTATTTGTAGTACATACAAGCATATAATGGTATGCAAATTATATAAGGTTTTCAACAAATCGATAGAAATGTGACTGAGAAACCCAAAGGGGGGGGGCAAAGTAAGCCAAGGATATAATCAGATGGATGGGGGGGGTGGCGTAGAAATGGGTCTAACATGAGAAAGCCTGAGCCAAGCACCCTCACTGCCTGTGGGAAAATACAGATTCAGACACTACTCAGTGCACACTCCTGAGACAAAGACCAGGACACTCAGAGATGCCAAGGGCAGGTCAGAATGTCAGGAAACAGGAGCTTGCCAACATTTTCAGGGCTCCTGATTTGTAAGAAGGGTCAGAGGAGCCAGACTTTGACACCATTTTTGAAGCTCTTCTTAAGACTTTTGGTGCCATTGGAGGGTCTGGGCACTGAGACCTGCATGCTAGCCCGGTGTCTGGTTTCCTAACTGGATCCTTACAGGATGCTGGAGGTGTCTGTCCTTGGCTTTCTGATTTCCCCATCTCTGTCTTTCCCTCCAGTGTTTGAAGCCAGTCTTTGAAGTCAGTCACCTACTGGTCCCTACCATTCTGCCTCATGTTTGAGATTCCGTGGTTGGCTCACCAACGTCAGCTTCAGCCCTTCCCTGATTCAGTTTTCAGTAGTTATGTAGAACACCTCTGATTACATCCCAGATGCCAATGACACCACTGGCACTGCTCCCGACACGATCTAGGTTGTCAACATTCTGATTTCTATTTCTAGCTCCTGTCTTTCCCTCTGATGCCAATAATTCCCCAGCCTCACTGCACTAATCAGAAACATCGTGGTCCATCGTCTCATTGTGCCTCTGTGTTTATACTCCAGGACCCCATATGTGTTCGGTTAGCTACCTCACTCCTCTCTCCTCAATCCAAATTAAGTCTCTGTCTTCCCGGGACTACAGAGTCGGAGTGGCTTATCGGAGTTGCCAGTAACCGGTCACACTACCCAGGGCGGGTCTCTTGAAGACTGCAGACTGTGTCCTGGCCTACAGGGGGCGCCATTCTACCAGCCTTCTCCTCCCCCCCACCCCCCCACCCCCCCAACCCCCCACCCCCCCCCCCCCCGCCTCCCCTGGCCCAATACCCTGCTACCCTTTCTCAGTCCGCCCTCGTCTCCAGTTACTCGGCTGACATCTCTCTCCCTTGTTCATGCTTAGCTAATGATGCTCCTTCATATTGCACAAAGAAAACAGACCTCTCCAGAAGAGCAGCGCTTTACAGTCTACCATGCTCTGCCAGCTGACCTGAACAGCTCTGTCCTTCCCTTCCGGAGCAGAAGACTCAGGTTAGCCTTGTCTGCTCAGTAAATCTCTCTCGCAATTATCCTTTCTCCACTTGTAGTGGTTTGGTTAGGAATCTCCCACCCCCCCACCCCCGTAGATTCATACCTTTGAATGCTTGGCCCATGAGGAGTAGAGTGGCCCTATTAGGAGGTGTGGCCTTGTTGGAGTAGGTGTGGCTTTGTTGGAGGAAGTGTATCACTGTGGAGGTGGGCTTTTGTACCTTTCCCCCAGCCTTGAGCAGGCTAATCAGACCTTGTTTGCCACAGTTGCCTAGCCCACCTGGAGTAGAGTCTCCTGTTTCCCACATCCACAGTATTCCTGCAAAACCAAGACAGCCTGCTGAAGCTGGTTTTGAAACAAGGTGTTGTAACTCAGGAGACCCTCCAGGGCAACCCCACAGACCATAGCTTGACGAAATATTGCTGCAAAAGCTTGAGGTTTATTGACTGATCCACTCGCGTGGGGTCGTGCCTATCAAGGGAGGCAGCAACAACCTCCGAACAAAGAAAGTACACACTGTTTATACTTTACAGAGGGCAGTCTCCAGGAACAGGGCTAGTTGGGGACTGCGTTTGGTGGGATACAAGACAAAGGATCTCTTCAGGCATAGGTTAGTTCGCTCAAGGGGGCGTTCTTGGCCAAGTCAGTCAACTTCCCTCTACTCGCTCGCACCTGGACTTGGAAAGTCCTTGAGAGTGCCAGGCTGATAAGTTCCTTAGATGGGGAAGAACTGGGTAGTCTAGATGATTAGGCAGACATATTTCCTTCTCGGAACTTAACAAGAGGAGGGGTAGGGAGATCTTTTCCAAGAACAGCTATGTTTGTTTTGGCTAGTCTCAACTAGGCCTAGCCACTCCGACCAGATGACCACCAAGCCTCGTGTCCATAGTCCCAAAACCTTGCTTTACAGCTATCTATGAAACTTGTTTCCTTCAAAGGACTCAGTTGAGCCTTAGGATGGCTCTTTACCTATATAAACGCAGAACTAAAAATTAAACTTTGAGCCTTGATCAGAGAATTTGTCTTGGCTCCATATTTCTCTCACCCGCCTGTCCTGTCAAGTCCCAGGTACCAGGTTCTCCGTGGCCGCAGGCAGCTACAGGCTTCAGGTGGGGACTGGATACAGAAAGATCATCTGAGGGAACGCTGCCTTTGGTGGAGCTCCACAGAAAAAGGAAGAAGTTGTGTATCTGGCATGGTAAAGCAACGTACAGCATTAATGTTAGCGGTATAAATGTCATTTTTTGAAGACTGTTGTTACAGGGGTGCAAAGAGGATACAGGCTAGACTGAGTCAGTATCAGCCCAACACTGATATCAGCTACAGTGTGACAGCGAATGGGGACAGTGAATTTTATTAGGCAATTGTCCGCAGTCAAGAACTCCATCAGGTGAAGGCATTCGTCCGCAGGCAAGAGCTACTCCAGGCGAAAGGAGTAGGGTTTAAAATGAAATGAAATGAAATAAAATAAAATAAAAAGGGAAAAACCAACAAAAATAAAAAACAAATGTTAGAAAAATTCTTGCTCAAGTACATTTATGTTGTCCTTAATTTCCAGAAGTAGGGATGGTAAATATATAAATGAAAGAATTAGACAAGTTGAGGAAGAATTGGGGAAGTTAGAAAAGCAGGGCGCTGGGGAGCAACTACCAGTAGCTACCACTGTGCCTCCTCTTCCTTCTCTGGCAAAATTCCCAGAAGAAGAAGGGAATAAAGAGTTAGATCTTGAGAGAGAGAGAGAGAGAGAGAGAGAGAGAGAGAGAGAGAGAGAGAGAGAGAGAATAGGTTTCAGGAAAGCAATTGTCCCCTGCCCAGGACATTTTAGCAAAAGAGAAGGAAAATGGATATAAGCTACTTTAGAGCTCTTCTAGGGACAGGAGGAGGTCTGGAGATGACCTGCCTCCTCTGGCTTAGTTCTGGGTCCCTTAGGTAGGATATCTGAGTCCCTTCGGGACCTCTAATTCTCTTCCCTCTCTGCCTATTGTCTGTCCTTGGTGCATCAATCTGTCCATGTCCGTCAAAACTGACTGTTTTACATTAAGTCTGTGTTTTCCATTTTGTGGTTTGATTGAATGCCCAAAAGGGCATTCAAAAGAAAAAAAGAAAAAAATGTTCAAAAGAAAAAAATGATTAAAATTTTGTCTGCTGGTGGTTCACCTTTTGATTTAGTTTTAACTCATTTCAAAAAACGAGGGAAAAAAGGAGAGAATAAATAAATAAATAGCCGTCTCAGTTGGCCTTTGGAGCCCGGCACCTGTAGTTAGGAGTCTGGCACAGCTGAGAAGCCCTGCCAGGAGCTTCTCTGTACAAGCGGATCGTAAAGGGACCAGAAGCTTCTCAGCTTCTACGGGAAGGGAGCTGGTGGCTGTTTTTCCTACAAAAATCTCTGTGACTGTGATTGTTGGGTTCAGCAGGTAACAAGGAGCTCCTCTCTTGAAATTACAGTTAGAAAAAGTAAAAATTTTGTTTGGTCTAAATTCATAAGATTTGTGTAGCTGCTTCATTTGTTTCTGATTGGTCTTAAAGGTATAAATATGTCCTGCATGTCTTGGTTATAGAGTATTGGCTTATTATTGAGTATGATTAAAAACGTGTCACATACAGGATTATTACGACAAGACGCTCCTCTTGTGTGGATACATTCGAGAATATCTCCTATACGCAATATATTGCCATATTGTGAGGCAGTAGCTCATATGATGATGCTTGGAAGAAAGCAAGCACTGATTTATTTTGGCAAAGAACCGGACATCATTATTTAGCCTTTTAATATGGATCAAAGTAATTGGTTAAAGCAGCATAGTGCAGATTGGTTGTTTGCTCAGATAGGATTTGAAGGCAGAATAGATAATTATTATCCTCAAGACAGGCTGATAAAATGTCTAAATGTACATAAGGTTATATTTCCTAATATGACATCCTTACAACCTCTACATAATGCTTTATTTACTGATGGTTCCTCTAAAGGACGTGCACGATATCTTATAAATAATCAGCAGGTGATCATAGAAGCTCCTGGGCTTTCTGCTCGGCTGACAGAACTTACGGCAGTACTAAATGTTTTTCAGTCTGTAAATCATGCTTTTAATCTTTTCTACTGATAGTCTATATGTTGCTCAGTCAGTTCCTTTGTTGGAAACTTGTGGTACATTTCATTTCAGTACACCAGCTGGATCTCTATTTTCACAATTGCAAAACATCGTTCTTGCTAGAAAAGTCCTTTTTATATTGGTCATATAAGAGCTCATTCTGATCTTCGTGGACCTTTAACTGCAGGCAACAACTGTATTGACAGAGTTTTAATAGGAGAAGCTTTAGTTTCAGATCCTATTGTTTTTGCTAAGAGTGATCATAATAAATTTCATCTCTCTAGTCACACCTTAAGGCTCCGACATAAGATCACGAAGGAGCAGGCTAGAATGATTGTAAAACAATGCCCTGACTGTCTTACATTATCTCCAGTTCCTCATTTAAGGGTTAATCCATGAGGCCTTATACCCAATCATATTTGGCAAATAAATGTAACTTATTATTCAAGATTTAGAAAATTGAAATACATACATGTCTGTATTGACACTTGTTCAGGATTCATTTTTGCTTCTCTACATACAGGAAAAGCTTCTATAAATGTAATTGATCATTGCTTACAGGCTTTCAATGCTATGGGGTTGCCAAAAATCATCAAAACAGATAATAAGGCCTGCTTATACTGGAAACAACACTATACAATTTTGTAAAGAATTTGAAATTGAACATAAAACTGGAATTCCTTATAATCCAATGGGAGAAGGAATTGTTGAATGTGTGTGTTGAACTCTGAAAGATTGGCTTTAAAAAGGGAGGGGGGAATGGATCAAGGGGGAAATCACATCCCTGTACACCACAAAAATTTTAAAATTTCAATGCCAAGAAACTCTCTGAGTATGGGGCACGTTTGTGTTTTTTCTGCAGGATGCTGAAGGGACATGCTAGCTGCCATAGACATGCTGATGCTAGGACAAAGAGTGATACTGAGCGTGAGTTTGCAGAGTGTCCTGAAAATGATGATAGGAAAGCTATACTGGGTCTATGTCCTTGTCCCATTTTTTCTTTTTTACGTTCAAGTTGATGGACATGCCTGCTGGAGGAAATTTCACTATCAATTGAGAAAGTAATTACCAAGGATTGAGAACTAGTTGCTTTTTGGGAACCATATGCTTTTTGTGGGAGGAGCAGCTACAGGTGCTTCTGCCCTAGTTTTGCAAGGAAAAAAATGTTGAGCTTCTTAGAACAGCAATAGATACAGATACAGAAAGGATAGAAACTTCTATTTATTTGCAAGAGTCTCTAATATCCTTGTCTGAGGCAGTTCTCCAGAAAAGGATGGGACTTGATCTTTTATTCTTTCAACAGGGAGGACTGTGTGCAGCCCTCCATGAAGAACGTTGTTTTTACATCAGTCATTCAGGAGTAATAAAGGATTCTAAGGCTAAAGTTCAAGAAGGACTCTCAAAAAGGAAAAGAGAAAGAAAACCGAATCAGGGATGGTTTGAATCTTGGTTTTCCACTTCTCCATGGCTTACAACTTTAATTTCTACATTTCTTGGACCATTAATTGTAATTTTCTTGCTTGTAGTTTTTGGACCATGCATTTTAAACAGGTTGGCTGCTTCCATACAAGATCGCTTTCAGCAAGCTCAGCTATTCACAATGGCAATTGTTCATCACTATGAAGAAATGCATTAAGTGCACGTGCAGCATGCAGCTGTAGGATGTCCTCTGTGGCTTTGGTCTGAAGAGATAAGGGTGTGCTATGAGGGCCGATAGTCAAAGATGGGCCACTGATGTTCTATGACTCTTATCAACCTAAGACAGAGGCGTGTGCCAAAAGACCATGTTTGTTCATAATAAACACCAAACAGCCATGTTTGTGCGAATAAACACAAGCAATCTGCGTATGTCCTCAGGGACTGGTAAGAGAGAGCATAGACTCAGACCCAAGCCAGCCACGGCTGCCAGCCACAGCCACCAGCCACCATAATTCCCAGGTGGGACTATGGAACATAAGTAAATCTTACGCCCCAGTCCAGCTAAAATTAAAAATAAAAATAAAAAGGGAAGAATTGTACCCTTCCCCCAGCCTTGAGCGGGCTAATCAGACTTTGTTTGCCACAGGGTGGAGTCTTCTGACAAGGTAGAAGTCTCCTGTTTCCCACATCCACAGTATTCCTGCAAAAACAAGACTGCCTGCTGGCTGAAGCTGGTTTTGAAACAAGAACACAGCTGAACTTAAGGATGCATCTTTACCTATATAAACACAGAACTGAAAGTTAAACTTTGAGTCTTGACCAGAGAACTTTGTCTGGACTCCATATTTCTCTCACCCTCCTGTCCTGTCAAGCACCAGCTTTCCTTCCAGGTACCAGGTTCTCTGTGGCCGCAGGCGGATACAGGCTTTGAGGTCTCATCTATTTATCCAAGCTTTGCCCAGTATAGAAGCCCAGTCTCCTCCTGGTTGCCTTGAGATTGAGATGTAGAACTCTAGGCTCCTCAAGCCCCACGTCTGCCTGGACACTGTCATGCTTCATGCCATGATGATAACAGACTAAACCTCTGAAACTGTAAAGCAGCCTTAATTCAATGTTTGCCTTTATAAGAGTTGCCTTGGCTGAGGTGTCTCTCCACAGCAATAAAACCCAACTGAGACAGAAGTTGGTACCAGGAACGGGGGTATTGCTGTGGTAGGTCTAACTATGCTTTTGTTTGGAGGAATGTGGATTTGGGAACGTTGGATTAGGAAAGCAGTGGAATGCTTTAAGTGGGGCTTAGTGGGCCATAGCAGTGGGAGCAGGGAAGGCAGTGGTGCTAGGGAGGTGGGTGTAATCTGAACTATGGGGGCCTAGCTCAAGAGTTTTCAGAGACAAAGAATTTTAGTATGGTGTCTAGAGATTGTGTTTATGATATTTTGGTGAAGAATGTGGCTGCTTTTTGCCCTTGTCTGAAGAATCTACCTGAGGCTAAAGTGAATAGATTTAGATTAATTACACTGGAAAAGAAAATCTCAAAATAGCCTAGTATAGACTCTGCTCTGTCGTTCATGCTTATGGAGAGAATTTTGATCAAACATAGCGACCTGAGAAAGGAAAAAATACGAAGCGTATGACTCAAGAAATAAAGGAGCACCAGGAAGTGGAATGGAGCTAATTGCGGTGTTCAAGGAGATTAGATATACTAAATGGAATTAAGGGAGCGGTGACTTCCAAGCAAGATCTCACCCAGCGTCTTGTGAAAAGGATGTTCCTCCAGAGATATTGCCACCTATTCTAAATGTACAATAAATTTGCAGATTGCTATTTGTGGTTGTGGAAGGAACAGTTATATCACGTTCGGTATTATTATGACTTAGTTATTGTTTTCATTTGGACATAAGGATATATAAGTGTGTATCAAGTTGACAATGTATAGATTGTGATAGATATTCTCTGTTGTCAATTTGACTTATTTAGAATGAAGTACAATCCAGAAATGGAGGGTACACCTGATCCAGATTTGAGGCTGGAAGACACAGACTTTTGATCTGAATATTGTGCTGGAATGGCACACACTGTTGATCTAGACGGACACATGCCTTTAATTCAGATCTTGAGACATAGTGGTCATGTTTATAAAGAAAAGGAATTAAAGAAAAGCTTAGGTCTAGGTATGATGCTACATTCTTTTAATCCCAGTACTTAGGAGACAGAGGCATGCAGACCTCTGCATTCAAGACCAGCCTGGTCTACAGAACAAATTCCAAGACAACCAAGCTTAGGCAGTGTAGGAAACCATCCAAAACAGAAATCTGGTGAATGTAGTTGAACAAGGGAGTCATGTTCCAGGCCCAGCAAGCAGCTGGGCTTGACAGCTTTGGTCATGTGGTTCTGGCTTTAGAATCAAGAAATCTCCCTCCACAACTAAGAAAAGTTGCTGAGGCCAGATGTGTGGCAGAGGTGTCCCTGCATGGAGGCTCCTAGAGGCCATTATGTGAAACAGTGAGGGTGAAGCATTGCCTTGGAGACCTCAAGACCTTGATGGCAGAGCTGTGGGATACCTGCCAAGGAAAACTGCTAATGGAGTGAAACCAGCCCAAGAGGAAGGCATGTATTGCAGACAACAAAATTGAAAGGAGTCGCAGATTTTTCCAGGGACCAGCCTTGGCTTGTAGAGGGGTTCTGAGAGAAGGAGATTCTGGGAACAGAGAAAATAACAACTCAAGTCAAACTGAGGGTCTGAGCTAGTGTCCTATGTTCTGCTGGAGACAGCTTTCCAGGCTCTTTTCTCTCTGTTCTGCATTCTCTGGAGATCCCCAGACAGCTCTCTCTCTATTTTCTGCTTGAGACAGTTCTCCAAGCGGTTCTCTCTTGCTATTCTAATTTTCTGGATAGCTCATCTCTTGCAGATCATAAGCTCACTCTTTTATTTTACATATTAAAAGATTCTCTTTTGATTATCTATGAATCAGCATCCTGTGACCCAGCCCTTTGATTGTTAGGAGACTAAAACCTCATATTTTTTTAATTTTTTTTTTTAGCATTGCAAAATATTTCAGAGATATGCCTGCCTCTGTTAAATATAGAGGATAAACTATCTGGGTGAGATCCTGTCCTGAAATTACCATTTCTACCTGGACCTAACCTTGTTTTGTCCCAGGCCGACCCTGAACTTAGGAATCTGCCTTTGTATGCATAAACAAAGAACTTTAGCTGGGTGGTCTCTTGTGATCACCACTTCCTAAATCTCTCTGTCTCCTTCCTTAGTATCTTTCTGACAAGTTGGCTCACAGCTCAGCTGTTTCATTCCTTTAAATCTACGACGGACCTTATACAATTTATATCACATCCTTATTTTTTTGAGAAATTATATATATATATATATATAGGAAGTGTGGCCTTCTTAGAGTACGTGTGGCTTTGTTGGAGCAAGTGTGTCACAAGCTTTGAGGTCTTGTATGGATACTCAATATATATATATATTGGCTTTTTTTGAGACAGGGTTTCTCTGTATAGCCCTGGCTGTCCTGGAACTCACTTGGTAGACCAGGCTGGCCTTGAACTTAGAAATCAGCCTGCCTCTGCCTCCCGGAGTGCTGGGATTACAGGCGTGCGCCACCACTGCCCGGCATATTTTTGAGCCCATGTTTTTAGAGTTCTTTTTCATAGACTTAAGGGCTGTCCTGACAGTCCCAGCATTTACCATTTTGCTGAGACATTAACCACACCTTCGCCTCCTGGACCCGTGCTGTCTCTGATTATCATGGAGTCATTAAGTCAACAGGATTAACTTGATATTCCTTGAAGCAGAAATATAAAATAATATGTGCATTTTTATACAAACAAGCCTTGTGCCCGCAGTAGCCATGAAGACTTGTGGAAGCCCATACCTGCTGGCTCTGTCCCTGACCCAGGAGCAGGAGCCATGTCATTCTGTCCCTACTAAGGCCATGCTGGACCCAGCAAGAAGAGCTGAAGAACATTTTGACATCAAACATGGAGATGCAGAGTCTGGAGTCTGCCTGGCTGGTGTTTGGTCTTGCTTTGGTCCAGTCTTGACTCACTGTGCCCCCTTCCCTCTGTTTAGGAACTATAATGCATATCCTGTTCCATGATACGTTGGAAGGCTATGATCTGCTTTTTTATTTTGATTGTATAGGGGATTACAGTTTAGAGACTGCATGAAGCTCAGAAGAGATTTCGGACTTTTAAACATTGTTGAGACTGCGATAAACTCTGGGGATATTTAAAGTTGGACTAAATGTATTTTGCATTATGTTATAGCTACAAGCCTATAGGACTAGGGAGTGGAATGTGGTGATTTGAATAGGCTTGCTCCCTGTAGATTCATGTGTTTGAATGCTTGGCCCATGGGAAGTGGCACTATTAGGAGGTGTGGCCTCGTTAGAGTACATGTGGCTTTGTTGGAGCAAGTATGTCACAAGCTTTGAGGTCTTGTATGGATACTCAAGTTTTGCCCAGTGTGCAACCCCAGTCTCCTCCTGGCTGCCGTAAGATCAAGATGTAGAACTCTAGGCTCTTCCAGCCCCACATCTGCCTGAACACTGCCATACTTCCTGCCATGATCATGAACTAAACCTCTGAAACTGTAAACCATCCTTAATTCAACCTTTGCCTTTATAAGAGTTGCCTTGGTCATAGTGTCTCTTCACAGCAACAGAACCCCAAAGTAAGACACTACTTTAATGTCAACATCTTCCCTAGTGTGGGATTTCTGACCTACACACAACGTTGCAATTTTCTTCACCTCTAAAAAGCAAACCCGTCTTTGAAGGCACAGTCTCCTCATCCTTGTTCCTCCTCACACCAGAGCATGACTGATTTTCCCCCATTCACGGTCACTAATTATTCTCCTTCTGTTCTGTTAGATACATGCCAATCCCTGCTGTTCAAGAGAGATAGCTCATTAATGGACTATCATAGTGCCAAATAAAAGGGTCAGGTTTCATTTTTCATCTCATTTGAATTATGAAGCAGCCTTTTATGTGGTTGAAACATCATTTGTTGGGGGGTAGTTCAAGGTTAAATATGTAGCCCTGGCTGTCCTGGACTCTTTGTCCAGGTTGGCCTTGAACTCAGAGATCTATCTGCCTGTCTCCGAGTGCTGGGACTAAAGGTGTGCACCACCACCACCCACCACCCACTACCACCTTTTCTTTCTGGATGTTCTGGTCATCCATCTTCCAGTCCCTTTTCTTGAGTTCTCTGTGAGCTCACTAACATTCTTCCCACTGTCTTGGGTCCTTTCTGTCTCAGATCTTCTGTTTTGATGATGAGATGGCCAAAGTCAAGGACCTCATCCCCATCACTGGTTCGCAGGGATAAGTGAAATAGTTCCTTATTGGTCTTTACATTTATCTCTGCTCATTCAGCCCTATCCACCCCAACCCAACTAGACTCGGACCCCAGAGCCATGACTCTTCTATTCAAAAATGTGAAGGCTTTCCTTCTCCTCAAAAGTATAGATAGACCCAAATCCTTCTCATCCACCACTACTAAACCTTTATTCCTCCTAGTGTGTTATCAAGTTAGGCCTCCAGAGTAGAAACAGCATTACTTGCTACATAATTAATGCTTTTGAAAAGTTATGTTGAAAGCCTGGGGGGGGGCAGATACTCAGTGAGTGGTTAAAGTGCTTGCTACAGAAGTATGAGGGGTGGGGTTTAGATCCCCAGAGTCCAGGTAAACACACTGGGTGGCCTTGGCAGCCCGTCTGTAATTCTAGCCCTGAAAGGCAGAGATGGGATTCTCAGAGCAAGCCAGCTGTTGAGACTAGACAGAAAAGTGAGCTTCAGGTTTGAACAAAAGATCCTTTCTCTTCACTAAGGCAGGAGAGCATTTGAGGATGATTCCCAGCATCTACCTTGTGCATGCATATCATGTATACCCACATATATGCATGCTCCCACACATGCACACATATAGGCACACACACACACACACACACACCACATACGCACATGAAAAAAAAGAAAAATGTTGAATGAATTGTTCAACCATGCTGAATCGCAATGGACAGCAATTGGGACATGTCTGGTAAAAGCAGCCCAACTATTCTATTTCTAACCTCTGGAGAATATGTATGAAGACAATTATTGTGGCATTCTCTATAAATGAGTATAATACAAAGCACAGAAAATATCTACTGTCTTAGTTAGGGTTTCTATTCTTGCACAAACATCATGACCAAGAAGCAAATTGGGGAGGAAAGGGTTTATTCAGTTTACACTTCCACATTGCTGTTCATCACCAAAGGAAGTCAGGACTAGAACTCAAGCAGGTCAGGAAGCAGGAGCTGATGCAGAGGCCATGGAGGGATGTTACTTACTGGCTTGCTTCCCTTGGCTTGTTCAGCTTGCTTGCTTGTAGAACCTAAGACTACCAGTCCAGAGATGGCACCACCCACAAGGGGTCCTCCCCACTTGATCACTAATTGAGAAAATGCCCCACAGCTGGATCTCATGGAGGCATTTCCTCACCTGAAGCTCCTTTCTCTGTGATAACTCCAGCCTGTGTCAAGCTGACACAAAAAACCAGCCAGTACATCCTCTAACCAGAAAATTGCTAAATTTTGACATAGACTAGATGATTAATGGACATCAAAAATGAGTGTCCTAGAGCTACATGTATGAACATGATTGATTCTCAGATAAAGCTTAATGTTGGGACTGGGACTGTGGCTCAGTTGGTAGAGTGATTGCTTAGCATGCAAGATGCCCTGGATTTGATTCCCAGTGCTTATGACTTAGGTATAGTGGAGAATTCCTGTAATCCAGCACTCGAAAAATAGAGTAAGGAGAATCGGGAGTTTAAGGTCATCTCTGTCTACATAGCAAGTTTGAGGCTAGCCTGGGATACCTGAGACCCTATCTCAATAAACAAAGAATTTAATATTGAATTAAGAAGTATCGCCGGGCAGTGGTGGCGCACGCCTGTAATCCCAGCACTCTGGGAGGCAGAGGCAGGCAGATTTCTGAGTTTGAGGCCAGCCTGGTCTACAGAGTGAGCTCCAGGACAGCCAAGGCTATACAGAGAAACCCTGTCTCGGAAAAAAAAAAAATCCCCCCCCAAAAAAAACAACAACAAAAAGAAGCATCTACAGTTATTTATAAATTTCTAAATCATTTACATATTTAGTCATCTTTTAGATCATTTGTAGCATTTTAAATATTTGTTATACATTTATAGGTAAGAATATTGTCAATAAACACACACCAATATGGGTGAAGAGACTTACAATTAACTACCTCAGGGTAGTGACAACCTTCAGAGAAAGCAGGGCAAGAAAGGAAAGGGCTTTCATGCAGATCCTTAACATTTTTTTCCTTTGAAAGAAAGGTTCTAAAATAAATATGTAAAAAATTACATATATAATCTCACATCTTATCTTATCCCAACACATCTTAGCATTGCCATGACACTCTCTCCCTTTTGTGCCCACAAATGACTATTTATCCTGTTATCTTTGACTTCTCCATGTGTTTTAAATAGTTCAAGACATTTTAAATCAATGAAAAAAAATTCTTGCAAAAAAGGAAACCACCTGAGAAAAGGCCAGGCCGGCTGGGCGTAGCTGCCTTTGAACTATAAGGACATAATTACAGTTTGGCAGAAGCACCAGGAACTGTGTTGCTAGGATTGTTTGGGTGATAATTCTTTGCTGCACAGGCATGATGTTTGGGTCAAAAGAGGAAAAGGGAACACTTCCTGTCTGACCGGGCTGCTGCCCTCAGCAGTGCAGGCAGCTACAGCAGAGGCAATGGCTCTCTAGGATGCTGTGTCAGTGGGTCATGGAAACATACCTGTTCCACCTGTGACACAATTTAGTAAGAGTCAAGGTTTCAGGACTGGAACAAGCAGGATGGAGTAGGGGTGCTCTGTGCTCTATTTTTGAAATAGAAAGTGGGGTACAGGTGGCAAGCACTAGATTAGGTTTTAAGTTCTGGCTCAATTCACAAAGGCCAACTGTTGAGGTTTTGTCTTTTACTGTCTACTGTAATGCTAAATTCAGGTCCTGAGACCCGGAGTCTGAAACTAAGTGACCCTGCCCTCAAGTTATTTCTGATTGGTAAATAAACATGCCAACAGCCAATAGTTGAACAGAAAAGACATAGGAGGGTTTAGGTTTCCCTGGCTTGGGGTTGGAGGAGGGAGAAGCTACCATCGGTTAAGAGTCAATAAAGCACGGCCCTGTGGGAGTTAAGAGCAGTCCAGATGAAACATAGAAAGTAATAATTCAAGGTTATTGATAGGAAAGTAGATTCTAACAGCATAGAGGTTAGATACCTGCCCAGCTCTTGTGCTGTTTAAGGCGCATTGTAAATATAGAGGTTGTTTGTGTCTTTTATCTGGGAACTAAGTGGTCAAAAGCAGGATCGAAACCCCTCGTGGGAATTAAAAACTTCTACTTCAACGAACTTTGAATTAAAGTGGTTTCTACCCTCAGTCACAGATGACTTTCCAGTTTTTCTATGAATATAAAAATGAAAAAGCTGCCCTTGGGAGGCAGAGTCAGGTAGATCTCTGAATTTGAGGCCACCCTGGTCTACGGGGAGAGTCCCAGGACAGCCAGGGCTATACAGTAAAACTCTGTCTTGAAAAAACAAAGTAAGTAAATAAGTAAGCAAATAGCTTTAATTAACTTTATTTTCTTTATTCCATAGGGAAAATATAAGGAAGGAGGCCTGTCGCGACCCCCCTTGTCCAGCAAGAGATAACGTGACACCAGGGAGTTTTCTTCCTCCAAGCAGTTTATTCAGGAACCTTGAACAAAGCTTCTTCTTCCAGGGAGTGCCCACCAACCCTTTTTATGCTGTCCCAAGATCAAATCAGGTTAAGCCCCGTGGGAATGCTGGTAGGCTGTCTCCATGCGGAAGGGGCAAGAAGCAGCAGGCTTTCTAAATAGTGTGTTGTTCATCTCAGGGGGCTTCTGCCAGCGAGGGGGCAGAAGGCGGAAACTTTAAGGGGCAGCACTTAGCAGCTTCCTACAGAGGCCAAAGTGACCTAATTGTAGAGTAATCAGATACATTGTTATATAAACAAAATATGATGTAGATTGTATTGAATGCTTTGATTGATCCATGTTGACCAGGAACAATGGTTACAGGTAAGGAAAAAATGATCTTGCTTTAATTTTTTTTAAAACTTTTGACACAAGATGTTGCTATTCAGCTCAGGCTGGCCTGAGGTTTGCTGTGTGGCCCTGGCTGGTCTCAAACTTGCAATTCTTCTGCCTCGGCCTTCTGAGTTCTGGACTTATAGGCTTGTCCATCATGCCCACTGTCAGCATCTTGCCATTTTATGAAAAGAACTGTCTATGTATATGTGTGTGTATGTGTGTGTGCGTGTGCGTGTGCGCGCGCGTGCGTGCGTGCGTGTGTGTGTGTGTGTGTGTGTGTGTGTGTATGTGTGTGTAAGTGGAGAGGAACCACAGGAGAATCCAGGCACTTACAAATGGTGGTGACCCAATGGCGCACCCCTGTAATCCTCGTGACAAGTTCAAGAACTGCCTGAGCTACATAACCAGTTCAAGGACAACCTGGACAACCTGACAAGACCCTGTCTCAAAATAAGATGAAAATAATTTAAAAAGGGGTTAGGAACTGAGCTTATGTTTCACATATATAAAGCCCTGTGTTTACCCCTAGTCCTGACAGGATGATGATGATAGTGCTGATGGTGATGATGCTAGTGACATTAAAGGGATAAGAATGAGGTCATTGCCATTTTCTTTCATTTTGAATTCAAAATTTATTTAATTTTTAGGAAAAGGAATTCTTTGTTCAGTTGAGACTGAATACATAATATTAATGTGTTCAAATTCACTGATAGGCATAAAAAATCAGGAAAAAACTGTAGGTTATACCATATCACACATTATTTGAAAGTTCTAAAATTCAAAGGAATGACATATTCTCACAAAAAAATAATTTTGAAAGAAGTCATCATATTTTTGTGAAAATCCGACTAGAAAATTAATGGCTTTTTAGTAGAAAGAGATTCAAAAACTGGTTCATTATATGATTTAAAATTAAATAAAACTTGCTGTCACACACAAAGGTGCTCTTCAGAGGATTTAGAATCGACATCAAATAGTTAGCAACCAATACAGTGTGGCAGCAACCAATGAGAACCAGGGTCTAAGGGCTCAGAACACTCAGTACCAATACTGAGTCATACTGGTGGACCAGGTGTGACTTTCAGCCCCGTTTAGTGGTCTCACTATCAGAGGCAAACAAACAAACGAAGTTAATGGAAGCAGATGGAAATACCTTAACTGGCCTAGAAATCCAAAAGTATCAGCCTTGAGTGTCCCCACTTAGAGCCCCTCCCACTCTGAAAGATTTTTCTCATGTTCCTAAAAAGAAAAAAAAAAGCATCAAACTAGCAAAAGTCAGCTGTCTTAGGGTCTTATTGTTGTGAGCAGACACCATGGCCAAGGCAACTCTTAAAGGACAACATTTAATTGAGACTGGCTTACAGGTTCCGAGGTCCAGTCCATTGTCATCAAGGAGAAAACATGGAGCGTCCAGGCAGACACAGTGCAAGAGGAACTCAGAGTTCTACATCTTCATCTGAAGGCTGCTAGGAGAAAACTGGCTTTCAGGCAGCTAAGAAGAGGATATTAAAGCCCATGTCCAAAGTGACACACCTACTCCAACAAGGCCACACCTACTCCAACAAGGCCACACCCACCCCAACAAGGCCACACCCACTCCAACAAGGCCACACCCACTCCAACAAGGCCACACCCACTCCAACAAGGCCACACCTACTCCAACAAGGCCACACTCACTGCAACAAGGCCACATCCACTCCAGCAAGGCCACATCTACTCCAACAAGGCCACATCTCCTAATGGTGCCACTCCCTGACCCAAGCATATACAAACCATCACACCAACAACTAACTGTCTCCTTAAAATTAAGAATGCCAGGGAAATGTGGTGAAAAATCCCCCCAGACACACAAAGTTCTATTCTAACAGTTTTGTTTGTTTCTTTGTTTTAGCAACTGCACAGAAACACACAAGCAACTCCTCAAAAGAAAGAAATACACACATACACACACACACAGACACACACACACACACACAAATGGAAGCTGCCCAAGAAAGAGAGCAGTTTACAAAGAGAAAAGCAGAAAGGAGGGCGTGCATGAAAAATGGTGACCAGTTAAGCCTTGGAGGCACATGCCTTAATCCCAGGCAGAGGCGGGCAGATCTCTGAGTTCAGGGCCAACCTGGTCTACAGAATGAGTTCTAGGACAGCCAGGACTACACAGAAAAGCCATGCGGTGCAAACCACACCCCACTCACCCCAACCAACCTTACGCCACCCCTTTATGCAAAGAGAGGGAGCAGAGGGAGAAGGAGGAGAGGGAGGAGAGGGAGAAGGAGAGGAAGGAGAGGGAGAAGGAGGAGGAAAGGGAGGAGAGGGAAGAGAGGGAGGAAAGGGAGAGGGAGAGGAAGCGGGGGGAGAGAGAGAATGAATATGAGATTTTATTTGCTTTGGACAAATACATTTTTCCACGCCAAACGCAGATGTGCAAATGTGCAATTCCCTGGCCAAAGGAAATGGATTTGGGCTTTGATCCATATTTCCAAGCTGGCCTTCTAGAAAGCGTGGCTCGTTTGATTCTTTTTATTTTTGTTTCTAATCCCATCCCGCTCCCATCGCTGACGTGGTCAGAGAATTCTACCTAACTTAGAACCCGGGAATCCCACAGTGAGGCTAGGGGGCTCCTTCCTTAGAACGTGCAGGGCTTCCCCGTGCTCTGTACTGGAAGGCAGGAGACCCGTCCCTCTGCCGGGACCACCGAGCTGGGACAGCGGGAGTTCGCAGCAGGTCAGGGCGCAGTGGGGCCGGGCAGGGGCGGAGGAGGGCGGCCTGGGGCGGGGCAGCTCGGCCGGTCCCTCCCCTGCGGCCGCGTCCCCGCCGGTCCTGCCGACGTGGCGGGGCGGGACCCGGGGCTCCCGCGCGCACTCGGCCAGCCAAGCGGTAAGAGCCCGGGGCGCCCTCTCCCCATCCCCTTCCCGGGCGGGAGGGGACCAGAGCGCCGCGACCCCTGTCCGCCGCGGGTCGTGAGAAGTCGCCGGCCAGGCACGGTCCCGAGAGAGCAACTTGCTTGGGGACGAAGGTCGGTGGGGAGGCGCGGGCGGCGCGGCCGAGGGCCCTGCGTGGGTGCGGGCGTGTGAGTGTGTGTGTGTGAGTGTGTGTCGCTCTATGTCCACGCTCATGCACACACCCACACGCCCGCACGCCCGGTCTGCACCCTCGTCCCGCCTGGAGCTCGGCTGCCAGAGGCGCGGCACAAGCCAGTCTGGAAAGTTTCCCCAAGTGTCCCAAGTCTGGGGCGGGCGGTAGGGTCCTCCCAGCACTCTGAGGGATCCAGTTCTTGCTAGTCAGAGACCTCCATTCCTAGGGTGGGCTTGCTCTCCCCCTGGGAAAACCGAGCACAGGCCTTGACCTCCATCCTGGTCCATCATCCTTCCCTGTGTGCCCCGCCCCCATGCCTGCGCTCCTGCCCCTGCAACACCCTAGGCTAGCACCGTGTACATTCCCAGGACCCTCTTGGGCTCCCCTTCCCCACCCCAAAGGCAGACCCCTTACCCAGCCGGCTTGTCTTCTCCAAGGAATCTGGTGAGTATTTCCCAGCCGTCAGTCAGTCCGCACTTGGATTTCACTGACTTTTCTTAAAGAAGGAGGACTTTCAGCAGACCACGGGAGCACTATCTGGGCACCCTGAACCTCTTGATAGAAGCTGATGGTCATCCTGAGAGGCCTCCCTTAGCTTACCTGGCTTGCTGGAGGGTCTTTCATCCCCAGACCCTGTTCCCAGGCTTTCCCCTTCATTTCCTCTATCAATCCTGAAATGTTCTGATTAACTTCTTACACTGAAAGCTGCCAGCGATAGAACGAAACGCCAAGGGTGGGATTTGAAGCACAAGTGACCCAGTGTAGAAGGAATTTGGGAACGGGGGTAGGGGAGCTTCCTGAATCTTGGGGCTTCAGATGTGTAAGTAGCTATGTCTTTCATCAGAGCAGGCTTATGTGAATCATCATTTTCTCTCAAATCAATATCAAGCACAGTATATTTCAGTTGAGTAAATATTTGCGGGTCAGAGCGAAGCAAGGTCTCATGCCTCGCAGGCTTGACAGGTGACATAGAAAAGACTTCTAAAAGAATTAGAGAAGTCTGAGAAAGTCTCAGAAGAAGAGACACAGGAGCAGTTAATTTTTAGGAGGTTGTGGAGTAGACAAAGAGCAACTTCAAAGTTAAGGATGACACTAGATGCTGGGTAGTCATGGGAACCGGAATGGCCTGACCGGAAGACATAATATGAATATGAGTGGAGGCAGACAGCCTGGAGGTTTAGGGCAGTGTGGGCAGTGAGGACCACTGCGGGGAGACAGGAGTGTAAGTGCTGAGTTACAAGAGATAGGGTGGCCTTGGACTGTGAAGGGTCACACAAACACCCCTGTTAGCAGTTGTGTTTGGGTGGGAGGGTGGGTGTTTTGCCTGCTTATGTGTATCTGTGGGCCATATACATGCAGTGCCCACTGAGGCCAGAAGATGGCGTTGGATTCCCCCCCTCTCCCCAACCCCCTGGACTGGAGTTGTAGAGGGTTGTGAGCTGCTATGTGGTTGCTAGAAACCCAACCCATGCAAGTCCTCTGGAAGAACAGCCTGTGCTCTTACTCGCTGAACCATCCCTCTAGCCCCCACTTAGTTCATAAGCAGCACAAATACGGTTCTCTTCTGTCTTCCAAAATTACCTGCCAGGTACAGAGACAGGCCTGAGGTCTGAGTGTGTGTGTGCACGGTGAGTGTGTGCACGGTGAAGACTGGACAGATCTGGGAGCCTCTCCTCTGTGGGTTCACCCTGGTTCTCCTCTGAGCCACACTTTTGAAAAGTAAGAGAGACAGTCTGGGACAGAGTATCATGTAACCACGTTTGGATCTCACCAAGTGAGGCCACTGAGAAAGTAAGCCATCTACTGTCACTACGTTTTCATGACATTTTAATACCAAGAAAAGCACGGGTGCTAAATGGCCCGATAAAGACAGAGCTTTACTTCCAATAAATTTAGATTTATGAAAACCTCGAAACCCTCTCCTCAGTTTTCTCTGCAGTCAGGACTTGAGAACAAAGTTTCCAGATCAGGTTATCCATTCCAGCTTGACAGAGCGCGGAGCAGGAGCCCTGGGAGAATGAGTGAGTTGTTTGCCTACAAAGAGATTCTGCAGTCAGACCCAGGGCCACTGTTTGGGCTTCCCACCTCAGAATCCACCTCACTGTTCTTCCATGCAGCCTCTGGTCTCAGACACACACACACACACACACACACACAGATGTACATCTTGACATTTCTGTATTTGCACATAATGCTCACCAGCCTGAATATTCATGCCAAAGGTATGATCAAGATTCTCCCTTGCTCTAGTTCAGGGCGTTGTTTATTATGCTGTTTTGCATAGTTCTCTCTCTAGTTTTCCTTCCTTTTAATTTAATATTTTTTCTTCAGTGCTAGGAATCCAGCCCAGTGCCTTGTGCGTGTTAGGCAGGCACTCTCCCACTGAGCCACAGACCATCTCTGGGTGGCTTTTCAATGGTTCTGTCTTAGCGCCTCATACATTTCTCGTTTCTGAAATGTAGTCCCCATGCCTTCCACACTTATTTGGGCTGCCATAAGATAGCCGCTCCAGTGGTTCTAAGGGCATGGTAGATGATGAATAAATTTGCTCATGAAAAACTAACTTATTCCCGGCCCACAATGGCTTCATTATGCATCCCCTTCCTCTCCTTGGAGTTTCCTGAAGCGGCTTCCTTGTTTCTGTGGGTCAAAGCCACGGACATGGGCTGCAGAGATCAGAGATCCAAACCCAAATCAGAAGACACTTCCAGCGGTGCAGATTGGATGAGCAGCACCTACCCAGGATGCACGGCGCTCGCTCGAGTCCCTGCATCCTGTCCTAGTCCCTGCTCAGAAATTGCTGTCCATTTAGAGCACAGTTTCTGGTGGAGACAGACAAAAGGGCACAGTCTTAAAACTGATGACACGTTTTCATCACAATATCATCCAGAAGCAGTGAAGGTCTGTCAGAACAAACAGACGGAGGACTTGGACTGTAGCTCAGTTTGCAGAGTGCTTGCTTAGTATGCCTGAAGTCCCAGTTGTATCCACAGCAGTGCATAAAACAGGTGTGCTGGTGAGGGAATGCCTGTATTCTTAACACTCTGGAGGGGACCGCAGGAGAATCAAAGGTGCAGGCTATATAGAAGGCTAGCCTATATATAAATGACAGCCCATCTTAAAAAAAGAAAAGAAAAAGAAAAAGAAGGAAGGAAGGAAGGAAGAAAGAAAGGAAGGAAGGAAGGAAGAAAGGAAAGAAAGAAAGAAAGAAAGAAAGAAAGAAAGAAAGAAAGAAAGAAAGAAAGAAAGAAAGAAAGAAAGAAAGAAAGAAAGAAAGAAAAGGGGATAAATTATTGTTTTGTTCATTATTTTGGTAGGTAATAAAGAAAAATCAGACCTGTAACAGAAAACAGAAAAGATTAAAATAATTAAATGAATACACATTAGGAAGATAATTAGAAGTTAAAACAGGACTTGTCCCCATAATCACTTTGGCCTTTGTACAGTGTAGGCGTTCTGCAAGTTTATTTTAACAACCCCCACGGAACACCTTAGGGATGAGACTTCTTTACGGAAGGGCTGGTTTTTGCTGTTGATTGAACACAGCACAGACACCAAGAGGAGACCTTTACCTGCAGCAGCCTTTCTGTACGTTAGGTGGACTAACTGAAGGCCATTTGGCCACCAGAGGCAGCTGAGGCCTGTGGTTCCTGCCCTCTGCTGCTCTCCCTCACAAACGATATTCCCGTGAGTCTCTCTGGACTTCTGCTGAATACTTCCATGCGTGCTGGCAGCCAGGTTTGGTTCCAGCCTGTCCCTGGAAGCCTGCGGTCCTTCCTCATCATCCTGTATCCTAGAGCCAGGGCTGAGCCAGAGCCCAGCTAGCTCCAGGCTTTAGAGTTCTGCAGTCAGCAAGAAGCCATAGCAAAGCCCAGCCCCCAAGGACCATGGGCTGTGGGGCTTGATTCAGTCTTCGACCCGTACATAGAAGGACAGAGGACACCAGGACTTTGTTTCTAATGGGAGCACGGGTCTTATTAACTTGTCGTGCCATGTGGTAATAAATTTCTGCCCAGGCTTATGCGATTTGCCATACCCTTAAAAACCCTAAAACGCCGGTGGTGGTGGTGGTGCATGCCTGTAATCCCAGCACTCTGGGACTCAGAGGCAGGCGGATTTCTGAGATCGAGGCCAGCCTGGTCTACAGAGTGAGTTCCAAGACAGCCAGGGCTATACAGAGAAACCTTGTCTCTCGAAAAAAAACCAAATCCAAAAAACAAACAAACAAACAAACAAACAAAAAACCCTAAAACATTGATCCGAGAGGATGAAGGCTGGGGCCTCTCAAAGGATAGACACCCAGTGATAAACTGTAAATGCTTACTAAAGGCCTCTGAGATTGTGTGCCTAGGCTGAGCCACGTAGATATTAGCCAATCATCATAGGATATAAATTAAAATTTATTATCAGGCACATAGGCTGTATGGCACATGCCACAGGATATTAGGATACCTGTGAGTGTTCTAATAATGGAAGCATCCATCGTAGTTTTCATTTGCCCACAAATGATTATCATAACCACATTCATTCTCATAGGCAGGGATTATCCAGCACTCAGGAGGCTGAAGCAGGCCAGTTTCTGTGAGTTTGAGGCTAGAAGACCTGGTCTCAAGAAGAAAAAAAAAAAAAAAAAAAGCTAAAGAAAATGAAGTTGATTGGAATTTCTTCCCCCCCCCCCCATTTTTTTTTCAAGACAGGGTTTCTCTGTGTAGCCCTGGCTGTCCAGAAACTTACTCTGTAGACCAGGCTGTTCTCGAACTCAGAAATCCACCTGCCTCTGCCTCCCAAGTGCTGGAATTAAAAGTGTGCGCCACCACCGCCCAGCTGATTGGAGCTTCATAATTATCCAGATTAATAATAGGGGTGTTCAAATTAGTTTACAAAGAAATAAAAATATCAGATAAGGTCTATGACTGGCGGTAGTTGACAAAACCAAAATAAAACAAACAAAAAACAGGTAAAAACTGTGTGGATGTGTGGATGCGCTTGCTCTTTCTTCTGGAGCCTGTTCTCTAGGTTATATCCAGAAGATCGGGCGAGAAGACAAGAGTAAGAAAGAGATTTTTCTTACTCCTTAGGCCCCCATCCCGCGCTGGGACTAGACGGTGGTCTGTGTGCCAGCTTAGACAGTAAGTATTTCTGTTTCTGTGGCTTTACAGCCACATGGGCTGCTCCGCCTCTGCAATGATCCGCCATTATCGAGAAATAATAACCGCGTGTGAACAGGAAGGCTCGTCTAGGTCAATAAAATGTTATTTACCCAGGCAGAGAAAGGCAAAGGGCAAGATCTGACCAGCAGGCTGCACTTTGCCAACCCCTTACTCCTGGCCAGGCCCAGTGCACACAGAAGTTTTCATTATCGGCTCCCCACTGACAAAGCCTTTTCAAGTGTTCCCCGATGTCCAGGCTGTCCCATCTTGCTCTTGTGACCCAACACATCCTCTCTCAGCCCAGTGGCCTCGAGCCATCTTTACTGCTTCAGCAAGGTTTCAGACAGACCCCTTGATCTCTCACAGCTAGAACTGCCTGCCTTAGACCTCAGACACCAGCCAGAGCAACGTGAAAAACCTTGCCTTCCCTAGTGTAGACTTGCTTACAGGAGTGTTGACATCCCAAATGTCCATACTTTGGTTTAAATAGAGATTTTTTTATTTTCTATATTCTTTGTTTATATTCCAAATGCTTTCCCCTTTCCCAGTTCCCCCCTCCCCATATGTCCCATAAGCCCTCTTCTCTCCACCCATTCCCCAATCACCCCACTTCCATTTCTCTGTCCTAACTTAATTTTAGAACGTATATACCTAGAGTTTCCTCCCAAAACCCATGGACTTACAGATTAGTTCCTAACCTGGCACTAAGAGGGAGGTGGGAACTTCAGAGGTGGGACCCGGTAGTAGCAATACCAGTCGTTGGAGCTGTGCCCTTGAAGGAGAGGGAGACCCAGTTCTTCTATTTTTGCTTCCTGACTATGAAGTAAGAGGTACCAGCCACAGAGTGACATCCATTCATGTTACAATGTGTGACGTCACTCCAAAGTTAGGGACCTCCCGAGATGTGACTCAAAGCAATTCATCTCCACAGACTGATTATCTCAGGAATTTATTGTAGTGACAGAACACATCTGAGATGTGAAGGATAAAAAGTCTCATCACAGCGTCATTTGAAACCACCTGCTGCAAGAGCAGAGGCATTCTCTGTGCAGTCTTAAGTGTCGAGCATGTTTCTTAAGCTTCCTAATATATTAGCAGAAACACACATATTAACATATATACATATTAATATATTATAATTAACTGATAATTGAAATAAGCAATCATAATCAATATAATACTTTATATATAGCCAAGATCCTTGTCTTTTTTGGATTTTCAGTATAATAAGAAAAACACATCAAGTAACTTTACTCAGCTAGTTCTGTTTGTCCAAGATGAAGCAGAAGCAAAGCATTCTGGGAATTCAGAAGAAACATTAACTCTAGATGAGAGACACAAAGAATGAACAAGTGACGGTTTTACCTGGACCTTAAATATGTTAGCAAAACAACGCATCAGGCAAAGACAGGGAGAACGAATACTTAGCAGATATCTTATCTGATTGATTAGCCAGTACCAAAGTCCGTAGAGTCATGCCTGCCACCACAGAAACTGCTTTGTCTCTGCTGCCCACGACAGTAACTACCTCCAGCTCACCTGGCCATCAGTGATTCAGTGCCACTCTGGGAACCACGCTGCTCTGGGCCCACTTAAACCCCTTAGGTTTAGTCCATGCAATTGAGCAGCAGCATCTTCAACCCGGAGGATGTGAAGGAGAGGGGAAAGGTAAAGCCATTCTAAGTTACCGCTGCTCCTCCCACCGTGTTGTGTCTCACAGCTTTAGTGAAGGGCGTGTCTTCTGGGCCCTGCGGTTGTGGAGGCTCAGATCTTTATAGCCAGCAGCAGTCTGTTGTGAATGTGTCTGCATTTTTTATTAATTTTTTATTTGAAAACCCCCCATCCCATCCCCCCCCCCCAATTTCCCGACTTGCACGTCCCTATTCTGGGGAATCGAGCCTTCACAGGA
The DNA here is from genome assembly GCF_947179515.1 of Apodemus sylvaticus. Lineage (NCBI taxonomy): Eukaryota > Metazoa > Chordata > Mammalia > Rodentia > Muridae > Apodemus > Apodemus sylvaticus. The sequence continues at coordinate 45,353,418 of NC_067482.1, read as the reverse complement.
CCAATGGCCTCTCCTCTCATTGATGTCTGAAAAGGCCATCCTCTGCTACATTTGTAGCTGGAGCCATGGGTCCTTCCATGTGTACTCTTTGGTTGGTGGCTTAGTCCCTGGGAGCTCTGGGGATGCTGGTTGGTACATATTATTGTTCCTCCTATGGGGCTGCAAACCTCTTCAGCTCCTTGGATCCTTTCTCTAGCTGCTCCTATGGTCAGTCTATTGGTTGGTTGTGAGCCATTGGTATTTTGATCCACTTTCCAATGAGGATCAAAGTATCTACACTTTGGTCTTCCTTCTTCTTGAGCTTCATGTGGTCTGTGAGTTGTTTCTTGGGTATTCCAAGTTTGGGGGCTAATATCCACTTATCAGCGAGTGCATACCTTGTGTGTTCTTTTGTGATTGGGTTACCTCAGTCAGGATGATATTTTCTAGCTCCATCCCTTTGCCTAAGAATTTCATGAATTCATTGTTTTTACTAGCTGAGTAGTACTCCATACTTTGTCTCATTTAATGTTTGGAATAGAATAGTGGGAGCTAAGCATAATTGGATCAGAGCATCGGACCGTGGATGGAAGTGTGTGGCTTTACCTCAAGGGATCTAGGAAGAGAGAGCCCTTATGATGCATCCAGGACAGCAGAACAGTAGGATGCGGATTTGGTTCCGCTGAAGAGAGAAGGAAAACCCAGCAATGGAGCTCTGAAGCAGCTCCACCCTGAGGACCCAGCAGGGGAGAGAAGTGGGGAATGGGCGTGGCTTTGGAACATCAAAGCTCTGGTGGGGTTCAGTCTCAAGGTTAGACAGTTCTTGAACTTTAATTCTATCATTTACTAAAGATATGCTTTCTAAGCCTCAGTTTTCTAATCTGGAAAATGGAGCTAACCATACCTCACAGGAAACAATACATTTGCATAGCCTGGCTACGGTGAGCGACCAGTAAATCATAGCTCTGGGTGTTTTATAGTCTCTGTTTTAATTCAAAGTTTTCATTTGAGAGTTTTCTGCAGGAGTACTTTATTCACATCACTTCCACTGTTCTCTCCCCCTCCTCACATGGCCCCCACTCCTCAAATTCCTGACCTCTTCTTTTAATATTATTACATATATAGGCATAAGTATGTAAATATATGCATACACATGTGTACGTACCTGCTGCGTCCATGTAGTGTTGCTCTTGTGTCTGTTTGCTTATGGCTGACTGCTTGGGATTGGGTCCCCTATCAGGGGGCTCATCCTTGAAGAAGGCTGTCTCCTCAGCAGCCTGTAGCTCTTCATTTAGGGGCGGAGGCTTGTGAGACTTCTGTTTCCCACTCCAGCAGGCCAGCTGGTGTTACCATTACCCGGGTCTTGGTTAGGTGACTATGTTGTTAGGATTTCTTGGGGCAGCTTCCCTGACTTCTATGGAAAGTATGATCTCACAGCAGACATCCTGGTCCACTGGTTCTTATAATCGTTCTGCCCTCCCCTCCACAGTATCTCCGGGTCTTAGGTGTAAGAGTTGCGTTGTCAGTGTATTAACTGGGGCCAGACACCCCCATAGACAAGTGTTGACCATTTAGGGGCTTCTGAAATGATCTCCATCTGTTGCAAATAAGCTTGTTTGATACAGGGCGAGAACTGCCTGTCTGAAGACTGAAAGACAAGCATTTAGAATGAAGTGAGAAATTATACTGGCTTAGGAAAATGGCCGCAGTAGATTCTCTTTAGAGTCTGTGACTTCTATATACTATATATTCTAAAGAGGGGGAAGTTTTCCTGAACAATATCACTGAGATTTAAAGCCTGTTAATGGGAGAAATGTAGGTTTTGTTTTAAGAAATACACAAGGAGACCTGCTGTTAAGAAATCTCAGCACTCGGGAGGCAGAGGCTGGTGGATCTTTGAGTGTGAGGCCAGCCTGGTCTACAGAGTAAGTTCTAGGACAGCCAGGGCTACACAGAGAAACTCTGTCTAATTAAAAAAAAAAAAAACAGAAAGAAGGAAGGAAAGGAGGGAAGGAGGGAGGGAGGGAGCATGGAAGGAAAGAAGGAAGGATGGAAGGGAAGAAGAAAGAAAAAGAAAGAAACAGTAAGTCACGGAGAGATGTCCACTTGGCCATGAGAATTATTTATCACCATATTAAGCTATAATTTACAAATCATAAAATCCACTTACTGTGGAGTTTCCTGTGTTTAGGCATTCTGGATAGTGGTTTTTGGTGTATTAACACATCTATACAGCCAGACACCCCTCAACTGTAGAATATTCTTGTCACCTCCAAGAGAACCCTCCTCTGAGTTAGCAAGTACTCCCCATTCCTCCTCCCTTGAGCCCCTAAAACAGCCACTCGTCCGTTCTGTGTCCCTGGAATGGGGGTGGGTATTTGAGAACCACAACAAGCAAGTAGTGTGTGAAGCCTGTTACGAAGGACTGTGGTCACCAGAGGCCGTGTGTAAGTCCTTGTGCGTGTTGACGATGCTGCAAAACTTCATAGCTTATTAATCAAGTTCACAGATACATTTTTCTTCAAATAAAATATTCTCATTCATTCATTCATTCATTCATTGGTTGTGTGTGGAGGGTTCCCACTTGCACTGATTCCCTTGTAGAGTCAGAGGACCACTCGCAGAAGGATGTTCTTCTCTCTTTCCACCATATGGGTCTGGGATAACTCTGCTGGTACCATTCTTTTTTTTTTTTTTTTTTTTTTTTTTTTTTGAGATGCAGTCTCTTCATAGGTAGCCCAGGCTGTCCTCAAAATCATTTTTCCAGACCAGAAAACTGATGCTGAGAGAGCATACGTTGAGTAAGCGACCGAATTGAAGTTTGAGCCATGTCTGACCATGTCTGCCACGAGCCCCAAATCCTCTTACAGCAGATTCTATTACTTACACAGCACGCATTCACTCTCTTACAGTACAGAGGTCAGACTCGGTCAGACACCGATTTTTCTTGGGCTTAGATCAAGATGGTGGCAGGGCTGGGTCCTCCTAGACTCTCGAAGAGGAGAGTTGCTTTCTTGTCTTCTTCAGTCTCTGGTAGCTGCCCTAGTCCCCCAACACCACCCCCACCCCACCCCTGCCCATCCTCAAAGTACATCATTTCAGTCTCTGCCTCTACTTTCATGCCATCTGCTTCTCCATCATGGCCACTGTGGTGAAGAGTAGTAAGGACACTCGTCACTATGTTAGGATCACCAGAGAAATGAAGGCAGCTTCCCCATGCCCAGATCCTCAGTAGCACCTAGAGTTTCTATTGCCATGCAAGAAAACACAAGGTCCAGGGTTAAAAAATAGATATCTTTATAAGCCATTAGTCTACCTACAAAAGGACACATAGAGTTACTTCCTGGTAGAAGAGAGTTTACCCCTACTAGGCATAACTCAGTTCCTTTTGAATGAATGTTACCAACACAAGTGTTTGTGATCACGTTTGCAGGTATTAAAATGTCTGATGATGCTCGTGACACCATAGCCAATGGAGTCGAAGAAGATGCTACTGAGATGCCCAACAGTGAGTCCCCTGCTGAAGATGCATCACAAGTGCAGTGTGGTCCAGCTACAGCTTCAAATGAGCCAGCAGCACCAGCTGACCACACAGGAGAGCAGCCTGAGACCACAGCTGTGAGTGCAGAGACCACCCCTACAGGGCTTCTAGACCAGCCCAAGGCCAGCACTGCCGACGAGACTCCCTTCAATGGAGAAGTCACTGAAGACACCCTGGTTGAGTGCATTGATTCCGTCAGCCTTGAGGGAGACACCGGATCTGAAATACCTCTGAAAGAACAGAATGACGCGGTAAGAAAAAAAATTACCATATTTTAACCTAAACTCTCCCTGACATCCAGTCTCTGGCCACTGTTGCTAAGAACACAATGCCATGGACTGGATAAGTTATCAAAAAAATTTTTCTGACTCACATAAAAGGGATATGCATATTCGTATATGTATACATATATGTATGTGTATACGTATGCATATATGTATGTGTATACATATGCATATCCCTTTTATGTATACATATACACATACACCTATGTATTTATGTGTGTGTATAAATTATATATATGGCAATGACCTTCTTGCTAGCAGTGTCCCAAGGTAACTAAAGGGATCATTTGACAAGAGATAGTTGTGCATGAGACACCTCATGACGGCTGTCATAACAGCCCTGTTCTCAGTCTAACTCACTGATGCATTAAGCCCAGGGATGGACTCACCTGTCTGCAATGGCAGAGGCCCAATCACCTGTGTTTGTTTATTTTCAATGCTGGGAATCAAATTTGTGGTCCCTCCCCTTCTAGGCAGGTTCCCCACCGCTGAGCTGCACCCTTGGTCTTCTAGCTTAGTCTCGACAGGTCCCACTTCTTATTCTCCCTGGAAATTAGATTCCAATGTAAGTTTCAGAGGGAAGTTGAAAAACCATATTCCGAAGTGACACCATATGCAACCCACCAAGCACAACACTTTATGCAAACCCCTGCTGCAGAGACTCGAGAATTCTGAGTGACACCACATTTGTCCTTAAACATGCTCTGTGGTGGGAAGGAAGACACTGAGAAGAGGAACTTGTGGAGTGAATATTTGTATTTTGATCATCGCGTTAAGAGTCACGAGAACCGTCAATTACTGGGACATAGCCTGTATGCCAGGAGCTCTTCTGGCCGCCTGGCTTGCATTTCTCTCCATGCAACGGTCCCAAGCTAGGAATTTCCCACTCCAGTTGATAGATAGATGAAGACCTAAGCTCAAGGAAAATATGGAGCTTGTCCTGCGCTCCTCAGTTGTGTGTGTGTGTGTGTGTGTAATTGTGTTGGTCTTAATAATTCCAGATAAGGACCAGAAGTCTCTGGAAAACCACAAGAGCTGTGCTGCATAAGTGAAGGTCTACTGTAGAGACCTTCAACATTTAGACCACAAGTTTATTATCACGTGTCACCTTCCAGGGGACCGGAAGCAGTGCTCACTTGGTGGTCCTCCCCTCAGTGCTTGCACCTGCCCCTCTGCAGGATAAGCTAAGCCAGTGTCTCCCTGTTGGTCCCCACACCCCCTTGTAGAGGGAGGAGTTTTTGAGGTCAAATTTAAACCCTTCTGTTTAGAGGTAGATTTAGTCTCACTTAAGGAATTACCAGAAAAGAACATTCTACTCTCTCTTCCTTAGATTCTTATCCTGAGTTCCTTAAGTTAATATTAGAAGTAATCCATTTTGCACCTAATCTTCAAATACTGGTCATTTATTATATTCACCTTTTGATTGATATTTATAAACAATCTTCTTGCAACGATAAAAATAATTCTATCAATCCAGGTAAAAATAAATTTTTTAGACAAAAAAATAATAGAGAGGCAAGGAGGAAGGAAGTCTTTAAAATAGAAAGTTCATTTCTAAATTGGTTACTTGGCTCCTACATACAGGTTCCTTAGGAATGTCAGATTCTATTGGAAAACAGTCAAGCTCCTAAAGTATCTAAGGTCCTAAAGTATCTAAGCCTGATAAAGTTTTTTTTTACCCTGTAAAAAAGTTTCTGTAGGAAAAGCATCTTTAAGAACACATTAAACTTTGTCACACTGTGCCTAATGTCTGTCTTAGGTGATCTGTATCTGCACAGTTACTTTGTCCCTGGACCCTGCTGCTATATTCGCTTGTAAAACCTGACTAGGTGGGTGTCATACCTTGACAAATGGGATGGTGTGACCAGGACAGGGCTAGAGCAAAGTTGACGACTGTGAGTTATTTCATGTTGCTGTGCACAACCTTAGGAAAGGGAGTTTTTACTTTGATGCATAGTCTCAGAGGACTTGGGCCATGATCGATTTGCCCAAACATCACAGTGGCAGGAACATGTGACGGAGGATGTGTTTCACCTTGTGGCAGACAGGAAACAGGGAGGAAGATACAGGAAGAGGCCAGAACCAATCTAGCTCCCAAGGATATGCCCCAAGAGACTCCCTGTGTTTACCATCTTCAACTAAGGCCTTAATGTGAATCCACCAAGGGATGAGTACACTCATTACGTCAGCACCCTCATGTCTAATTGTCTCTGGAAACACCATCAGTCACACTCAGAGACGAGCCTTAGGCTCTCCTATGGTATCTTTATCCTGTCATGTTGTCGGCCAAGACTTCCCATCACACTGCTCTGAAGGATCACATCCTTTATGCTCTTGAGGAAACCATCTGTCTGTGGGACTCCTTCTCTGGCCTGTAGACTCAGAAGCCATGGAGCTAAGTCTTTCTGCATGATTTACTCAAAGCATCTGTGGGAGAGAGTCTCTGTCTCTGATATTAGCATGACACCTCCTTACACCTCTACCAACTCCGTGCCATCAAGAATCCAAGAAATGTGGCATCTGCATGGTTTCTGCAGTCTAACTAGGGCAGGCAGTCATATGGAAGCAGTTATAGCTGCAGCGTGAGGGAAGCCTTCAATGGAACATTTATTTAAACCAAGCTTGAGGATCAGGTATGTCTCCCTTGTCAGTTCAGGGAGTCTTGGGTACTGTTTGAGAGTAGTCCTTGTTCTCAGAAGACTTTGTGATATATCAGCCCAGCAACCCTTAAAAGACGCATCCTAGGTCAAGTTTTCCCTAGATTCTGGGGTGTGTGTGTGTGTGTGTGCATGACAGTGCTTATGCACATGTGTGTATATGTGTGGAGGCTAGAGGTTAACAAGCTCTAGTTAAGCTTGAGTTTCCTATATTTTTGTAATCCATCTTATCTTTTAGACCCAATATCTGTCACTGAATCCAGAGCTCACTGATTGGCTAAATTAGCTAGTGAGCTCCAGAGACTTGCCTGTCTCTGTTCTCCTGGCCCTAGGGTTACAGAGACATACAACTAGATCTGGACTCACATTGTTATGTTTGTGTTGAAGGTGCTTCAGCACCTGAGCCATCTCCCCACCTCCACAGTCCAAGTTTCTCTAGATTGTCATCACCAAAAAGTGTTACTTAAGATTTTTAAAATGTCATCTTTATTCAGCACAGGTCATAGCAGTTTGTAAAGAAACATTATGGGGAAGAATTCCAATGTTAATGCCACAAGTACTTGCAAAGGGAAGCTCGGGAGTACAGACTACTGTAGAGAGTTCTTTTCCTAGGAAAGCAGAGTTGGGCACGGTGGCACAAGCTCATAGTCCCTGTGTGTGTGTGTGTGTGTGTGTGTGTGTGTGTGTGTGTGTATTGGTCAGTGTTATATCAACCTGATGCAAGCTAGACTCATTTGGGAAGAGGGACTCTCAATTGAGAAAAATCCCTCCCTAAGCCTATAGGATGGGGCTGGAGAGACAGCTCAGCCTTTAGAAGAATTGACTGCTCTTCCATAGGCCATGTCCAATTCCCAGCATCCACCTGGCAGCTCCATCTCCAGGGAATCTGGCACCCTCACACGACACACATGCAGACAAAACACCTATCAGTGCTTATAAAAAAAATGATTTGCCTACAGACATGTATGTAGGAGTATTTTCTTGATTAATGATTGGTGTATGCCCAGCCCACTGTGGGCAGTTCCATCCCTAGGCTGGTGTTCCTGGGTTCTGGAGGAAAGAAGGCTGAACACGCCATGAGGGGCAAGCCTGTAAGCAGCATTCCTCTATGGCCTCTGATTCGGTTTTTGCCTCCAAGTTCCTGCCTTGAGTTCCTGCTCTGATCTTCCTCAGTGGTACAGTGGGACCTGATAGTCATAAGATGAAATAAAGCATTCCCTCTCCAAGTTGCTCTTGGCCATGGTGTTTATTGCAGCAACAGAAATCCCAGGACACCAGGAGTTAAGAGACAAGGCAGGACTGCAAGCTCATCCTGGGCTACTTAGTTTGAGGCCAGATTGAATTGTGTATTAGAATAATTGAGATGCTTATTAAGAATCCATGCTTCTGGCCTGGGCCTAGTGACTCACACCTTTAATCACAGCAGTCAGGGAGTAGAGGCAGGTGGATCTCTGTGAGTTCAAGGCCAACCTGGTCTATATACTGAGTTATATAGTAAAACTCTGTCTCAACAACAATATCAGACCTCTGAGTTCTGCCTTAAAATTCTTTTATGCAGAGGATTGTAGCAGAGGATATGACTCTGCCTCTAGTATACTGCCTCCGGTGGCAATCCCACAGTGTCTGTAGATAAGGGTGGGGATTATTAAAACCAGGATGCAGAAGTCTAATAGGACTCAGAGTTGCTGAGAAGAGTCTGAGTCCATAGGACAGCAAAGTGGAGTTATTTTGCAGACAGTTGATACTTTAAATGAAACATCAATGGACATGAGAAGTGAGATAATCCATGGAAACTGTTTCCTGTGTCGGTTTGAGAAGAATGCTCCTCTGTTTCGTCCTTTAGGTCTCTGTCAGTGAGCCTTGTATGAAAGGCTCACTGAATTCCAGAGGTGGACTTAGTTCCCTGAGAAGACTCCAGGCACGAGTAACCAGAATTCCCCTGAGTTCAAAGTTGAATGGAGGACCACTGACACAGGCAAAGGCCTTTCTTTTTTCATATTATATTATACATTGTATTTATTATATTTATTTCTGTGTGTGCATATGTGCACACATGCACACATTTGTGTGGAAGTTGAGGGTTATCTGTATGTCAGTCCTCTCCTTCCATAATGTGGCTCCTGGAATCGAACTCAGCTCCCCAGGCTTGGCAGCAGACACCGTAACTGCTCATTCATCTCACTGGCCAGAAAAGTTTTTCTTAAGCCTGGACATGTAAAGGTAGGAAGACTCTCTTAGATGTATTTAGCCACCTATAAATCTTGAAAACCTTTCTTTTCAGATATTTGGGGTGCTAGTAAAAAGTCTGCTGTGTTCACCAGTTAAAATATATTCCTGCAATTCAGAATGCTAATTAGCAAGCCATCAGATGTTAATGGAGGCAGAGATAATAGGATTGCTTATCATGGCTGCCTCTAGAGCATGGGTTTCCTAATGAGACTGCCCTGCTGACCTGAACTGCACATATTTTCTTGGAATGCTGACAGCTCTCAGGTTGTAGCTTAATCTAAGAAGCATACATAATAGCATACTATGTATGTAAGAGTGTTCTAAAAATAACTAAAGGCATAATGTGGAATGCTGACTATAATTAATAATGGAAAGATAGAGCAGAGGCGATGCTGTGCTTTGGATATAGTTTGAGTTGGATCCCTGAGAGATGGGGTTAGAAGATTGGATCTCAGTGCAGAGATATTGGGAAACTGTACATCTGGTAAGTAGGGCAATCCTAGGGATCCTGAGGAAGCTGTCCTAAGAAAGGATTAAGGTGCCTCTCAGGAGAGTCTTGAGCTCTCACAAGAACAGCTTGTTAGAAGTCTAAGCGACTGGTTGTTCTCCGCCTTTCTGTTTTGAGATGTAATTCCATCCTCACATGCTCCACTACACACCATCCACCTCAAGATCCTCAGCAGAGCCAAGCCAGTGCTGGAGCTTGCCTTGAAGTCCCCAGAACTGTGAACTCAGTAAACACCTTTTCTTTATAAACTGTGCCTGCCGCTGGTATTTTGTTATAGTAAAGAAGAGTGAACCAGTGCTGATGCTATGGAACTAGAGAGCTTTAAGTCCAAATCTGTTAAGTTTCAAATCCTACTGAGGTCAGGCAATGAAAGACTAACATGAGTCTATAGCTTGACAACAAGGAAGCCATTGTGACTTTGATGCAAACGGTTTCATAAGGTGGTGGAGGCGGGGGGAGTCTTGCTGTCTTCAGTGGAGGAGTGGGCACAGGAGATCAGCATCATCCTGCAGAGGTGGAGGAGAAAGATAATGAAGCATAAAGCTGAGAGGCTTGAAAGAAACCCCTTGTTCCTGCTGAGGTGCTGTGATGGAGACACCATGGGCATAGTGAAATGTGAGAAGTCACTGTTGGGAGAGACCTGGAACCAGCCCAGGGTGGGGCGGTGTCAGGTGGTAAGGACAGTGGTAGCTAAAAGAATGACATTGTTTCCATGACAACAGAAGAATGAAACCATGGTCCGTTGGCTTGGGTATCCTTTGATTTGGATACCCAAAGTCAGATAGGTTTTGGTGTAAGCTGGTGTGTGTATTTTATTAAAAAAAAAAAAAAAAAAAACTACTTAGGTGCTTAATTTGATTTAAATAGTTAGTGTTTAGTTTATTAAGACTTCAATTTTAAACACTCAATTCTTCCTTAGGATTTATGTTCATCTCACAAGTCATAATTCGGTATATAAGCCCAGCAAAATTGAGCAGCTGCTTTCTAGGGAAATTTAATGTTTGATTCTTTTTTTTTTTCCTACCAACTTGAATGTTTTAAATGTAATACATTCTATTTCCTTTCAAGTGCCTCATCTATAGATTACAAAACCTTGCTGAGTACTTAATTGTTATAAAAGCTATTAGATGTATAAAGTGGGCTTAAATACAGCAATTCTAAATGTGGGCCATTTCAGCTTAAGTCTGTGATGTGATAATTCAGCTATTCATTGTAAATTGGTTTTCAAACCTTGTGACCCTGTTAACTTTCATAAATATCAGTAGGACAGGAAAGGTCAAATGAGCACAGAACACATTAATAGCATGGCTTTGGCACTTTAGCCTTTCTACATTTAAGTTTTAAATCTTCCCAGAGTTGGAAATGGTTTACTCGTGAGGGAAGAAAGTTACTTGGTAATAACTGAAGCCATGCTGAGTCAGACCCTCTGACAGCACAGCAGGCACCCAGGACAGCCTGAAGCCTCGTTGCTGTATTTCAGAGCATCTGTGCTGTGAGTTACAGGACTTAAGGAAGACCTGGTCTCATGGTCTAATGACAGACAACCTGGTATGAGATATGCACAGTGCCTGACTCATCTCTCTCAGGGATGGGGCATCCACACTGGTGTTTTATCTTAACACAGAAATACGTATTTACCGTCTAAATGTGAATGGTCCTTGTGTTTGACAGAACCCTCTAGGTCTTTACCTTGTATCTGTAGTTTTGAACTTGTTCACCTAAATTGGTTTGTTTTCCTGGAGCTCTGACTCGGTCTCACACAAGCCTAGGCAGATGCTTTGTGGCAGAGTCACATTCCAGTCCCAGAAAGTGATGCAGCCATTTGGGTGGTGGCAAGGATGGTGCCAGGGATGGGACTAGGGCCTTACTCAAGCCGGGCGAATGCTGGACCACTAAGCCACAGGTCCAGCCTAAAAAAGTCCTTTTTTTTTTTTTTTTTTTTTTTTTTTGGTTTTTTTGGATTTGTTTTTTTCGAGACAGGGTTTCTCTGTATACCTCTGGCTGACCTGGAACTCACTCTATAGACCAGGCTGGCCTCAAACTCAGAAATCTGCCTGCCTCTGCCTCCTAAGTGCTAGGATTACAGATGTGCGCCACCACTGCCTGGCTTAAAAAGTACTTTTTATTTGATGTTAAGTGGGATACTAGGTATTTAAATGTCTTCTCTACTTAAGGAACTTTGAACTTGATGGAATCCTGCATAGTTGAGTATTCTTAAGACCACACAATGGTTGTGATTGCTCAAAGGACCAATTGGACCTTATTTTTTGTTTAAATTTTATTTATTTATTATATGTGTATGGGTGTTTTGTCTATATGTCTGTCTGTGCATCACATGCATGCCTAATGCATACAGATTATAGAAGAGGGTGTTGGATCATTTGGGACTGCAGTTATAGATTCTGGGTTTTAAGCAATCATGTGAATGCTGGGAATTAAACCCAGATCCTGTGAAAAAGCAGTCAGTGCTCTTAACTGCTGAGCCATCTCTCTAGCTCCTCTAAGTATGATTTAGATGTCCTTGATCAATATGATTTGCCCCAATTATACAAGGTCATTCTTATGAGTTTATGGGAAAGAGAAAAAATCATAGTGAATTCTCATAGGATGCCTTCTGCTTTCTAAGATAGGCCACTGTAGGGATAATTATTTAAGAAAGCGTACCACCCCGCCAGGCCTCTGCACCACTCCTTCCAAGTATCCAGTAAAGCATGACTCTTAAACTTGAATAGTTAACCAAATATAATTATGTATAAGAAACTCCCAATTTCATAATGCCAATTTACAATGATAAAGTCTTATCCCAATATTTCTAACCTCTCCAAAACCCCAGAAATACATCTAAGGCCATCTGGATATCCGTGTCTCCCTCTCTGCTCCACCGAGCCTCTCCCCCTCCATCCCCATCCTCTTCCCTCTCCTTCTCCCCCTCCCTCCCTCCCTTCCCTTCCCTCTCCCTCTCTCCCTCCCCTTCCCTCTCCCCCTCCTTCCCTCCCCTTCCCTCTCCCTCTCCCCCTCCCTCCCTCTCCCTCTCTCTCTCCCCCTCCCCTCCTCTCCTCCCCTCACTTCTCTTAGCTTCTCCTCCTCTTTCCCCTCCAATCATTGGCTCTAGCCTTTATTTGAAAAGTTAAGGTGTGGAGAAGGTTCACAAGACACTTGTATATATGAATCACTTCTAGTCTGCAGCCCCTCCCAGGAGTTGAATTAGCATCAAAATACAAGCCCAGGGCTCTCCACAACAGGCCAGGAAGGCCTCTGTAAAAGGAGGTGAGAGATACAAAGGTGAAAGGAGCTTTACAGCAGCATTGATAATGTGAGAAGCAAGCTGATCTGCTCTGCTTATTTTATTCGTATTTGAGCGTTTGTACATGCGCACATGCCTTAGCACACATGTAGAGATCAGAGGACTTCACAGAGAAGGTTAATTCCTTCTGCCTTTACGTTGGTTCCAGGAATTGAACTCATGTCATTAGACCCGCATGGCAAGTCCCTTTACCCCCTGAACCTTCTCCTGGGACCTATGCGACTATTTTATAGGCTTCTAAGTATGTCACCTAATGACCAGTTAGTGGAGACAATCCTTATGATGAGATACATAATTCACGGTTAACATTTATTTAGTTTCTATTTTTTTAATTGTGCACATCTAGCCACTTGAGGATTGTCTATTAATTATAGATATTCCTTATAACTAGTCAGAAATTCCAGCTCAATATTAAGGACTTTATTAATGAAGCAATTGAAGTAGTCCCTCATTACATAGCATTTGACTTTCTGTTTTATTTGCTAGCCAATTACCAGCTGTCAAGGCACAGTCACTGTTGTAGATCTGAGTCAGAAGCGCCACCCCTGAGTTCATTGTTCTTTCTAATCACAGGCAGTGATTGGCCCAGTGAATTAATGATATTAGTCATCAAGCATCTTCCTGGTGGTATAAAACTACTACTGGATTCCATTGCCAAATGGGGTGAATCAGTGTAGACACCACAGATGAGTGCAGACAGTCATGAGTCATGAGTGTTCTGCTCATGCTGACAAGTCTCCCTCTGTTTCCAGACAGAAGGAAAAACTGACAGCCAGCTTGCAAAGCTCCCTCCTTCACAGCCTTAAAGCTGGTGTTTCATCCTAACATTTATGGAGTGTTTATATGACAAATTCATATGAAATAACTTTTTTAATCTTCTCAAGACCAGCGGGGTTATTGGCTGTGAGAGTTCCTTTATGTGTATTAAAAAATTCATTGCATATACTCAAGGTCCAACTTTACAAAAGTCTACAATATCATTGAGTGGATTCCCCCAATTCTGAGAGTCTTTGTCTTGTCTTGCATTTGTAACGAATGAATGGGGGCTTAGAAGAGCTTCAGTAACTCATTGTGCAGAATGGCAGAACTGCGACTCAATTCTGTGCAATTCAATTCTGTGACCTTTTCCATTGGTCGTATCTCTCTGCTGAATGGATAATATTTGATATTTACTGGGTAAATCAGAAATGCAGTGAGATACAAATAAGTAAAATCCACATACAGTGGATTACAGAACAGTGATGTGTTTTTTCCTTATAATACAATAGATGGGGATGAGTAGCTCCCAGCCATTGGCTCAGTGCTCCATCAGCATCAGGACCAGGGATTTTTTGACCTTTCCCTGAGGCAGAACATTTCCCTGCTTCACTGCAAAGCATCGTTTTTACATTCAGAACAGGAGAAAGAATTGGCAACAGCTGTAACTGAAAATTTATCACAAAAGCAAAAGCGTCCCAATTTATATACATCTTTGTGGAAAACTGATGAGTATACCACCATCATCTGCAAGGAAGACAATAGGGGGGCCGGCATTGGGGATGACTGATGGCCGGTCTCTGAGTTACAGAATCCGCAGGTTATATTGGCTCTTCCTCTCCCCCCTCCCTCCCTTCCTATAAACAAGCTCTCTTACTTTGTCTATGTACTTACTGTGGATCTATATATTCTTCCTTTGCTTTTTATGATCTGTTTGTGAATAGTAAGAGAAAGCTGTGCTTCCAGTGAATCAGGACTCACTTAATGAGATTAACAGAAACTCCTGCACTTCTAGGCAAGAAAATGGATGCATTTCAGCCATTTATCCAACAAATAATTTTTTGAGTCTCTAGGGATGGATTAGGGACAAGAACTAGAAAGAAAGGGAGGAGAGAGAGAGAAGCAAAACTATGAGGGAATCTTCTAGAACACAGAGTTGGAGATGCAGCCAGTCCTAAGACTAGAACGTCCATCTAAGATGCTGCGCCCATGCAGTGGCCTGGGTGCACCGCCATCTTGCATACCCTTCTTTCCCTTAGCTAGCTCCGTGAATAGAATAGGGTGACCCTCCATACCTGCATTTTCATATTATGCTGAAACAAACGACCCACACCAAACCACTGTCTCCAGTTCATAGTTCAGAAACCAGGGAGATAGAACTTGACAAGCCAGGAACACATTCATCCCTATAGGTGGGGGCTGGAGTTGCAGGGGTCATTTGAATGAAGCCAACAGTTTGAATACAGAGATCCCCAAATACTCTTAGCCAATGCTGTACACCACCATCCACCAACCACACTAGCATTTCCACTCCATTCCACTCTGTCATTTAATTAGCTTTGTAAGAATTGGCTAAACCAGGGTCATGTTAAGTGTTTTTTGAATCACTTTTCTGTTCTGTTACATTTCTCTCTCTGCTCTCCCGCCACTCCCCTAACCCTGACCCTTCACCCCTGGCAGCCCTTGTCGCTGTCTTTCATGCACTGAGAGGGCCACAGATCCCTCCTCACACTGGGCCAAGTCCACAGGAGCCAACCCCTCCATTACAAAGTTTGGTTCCAAAGTACATATTGCTGTGTGGGTCAAGATACTCTTTTATGGCCCGTATAAACCAGAAGCCTGGGCCATGCGGTTGGCTGGTGGTGAGTTTTGTTCCTGAACCTTCTCTGCATCTCAACTGCTTCTCTGAATGAATGTTTTTCCATTCAGAAGCAAAGAGAATATCTGACCTGCTGCTAATTTGTTCTTCTGCAGGCTGTGGACTCCTCACCGCAGGCAGGAAGATGGGCAGGCTGGGGGTCCTGGGGGAAATCTCTGCTCTCATCCGCATCAGCCACAGTAGGTAAGTGTTGGGTATCACCAGATCAGCGTTCAGAAGCTTGACGGGACAAGAGATTTTGACTTACCATATAGTGATGGAGTTTAACATTTGCCCAGGAAAAATCCATTTTGGTATCTACTGCTCTAAGGGCCTCTCATATTTGTTCCTCACAATGACTCTGTGAAGAGATATTTTTACTTCCTCCATTTTACAGATAAAATTGCTGAACCACTGAGAGACTAGGACATTGTTCAAGTCAGCAGTGTTTGGTGTGGGTTTTAAAAGTCATGTGGCATAGTTTTAAACCACTATCTTATATTGTCCATTAAAGTATAGATTTAAGATATAGATATACATATATGTATGCACAAATTTGTACATATACACAAATACAGACATGCACTCACAATGTTAAGAACTGAGCCTTACTGTGTAATCAAGGCTAACCTTGAACTTGTGATTCTCCTGCCTCAGCCTCCTGAGTGCTGAGATTACAGGTGTGCACCACCACTCCAGGTTGCTATATTCTTTATGTATTTTTCATCCAAATTTAATAGTGTTTGTCTTATGTCATTTGGTGTTCTGTCTGTCTGAGAGAGGGTCTTGCCATGAACTTCAATCTCTTTTATTCTCTAAAAGAACTAACCGGCGATGCCTGTGCATAGAAAGCAGGCAGTGCCCTCTGTGCACACTGCAGTCTGTCGTTCAGGCCTCACCGGCAGTCAGCGCTCGAGCTGCGGCCTTCACTTGGGTTTGGTGTTAACTCTTGAAGTCCCTCTACCTGAGGCACCGTGAAGAGGATAAGTACAGTAGCTTCCTACCTTCACAGCCACACAAAAGCCCTGCTGGTCCCCCAGCCCCACCCCGGCCCCACCCCGGCCCCACCCCCAGCCCCACCCCCAGCCCCACCCCCAGCCTAACAGTTAATCCACCAGAGCCTAGATCTTATGCTACTGCCTGTGGACCGGCATCAAGATGGCGCCGGTTGCCGTTCCCATTCCCACAGCTTCTGTTTCTTTTCCGGTTGCTGGTGCACAACACCTTGGCATAAGTAACTTAAGGAGAAAGAGGGGGTTTTTGGCTCACAGTTCTAGGGTACAGCCCATCATGGCAGGGGAGTCCTGACAGCAGATGCCGGAGCTACATGTCACATTCCAGCCCTGTCAGGAAGCAGAGAGTAATTAATGTTCCTGCTCCTTCCACGTTCCCCTTTGTCTTTTTAACAATTCTCATTTCGCTTTATTTATTCTTACTGGGGAGAGCAGTGAACATGACACATTAGGAGCCAGTTCCCCCTCCACTGTGCTGGCCCCGGAGACTGAACTCTGGTCTTAGTAGCAGGAACATTTCCCTGTAGAGCTGCAGACCCTTTCCCTTCTGACCCCCTTTCTCCTTTCTATACAGTCCAGGATCACAGTGCAGGAAATGGAGTCATCCACAATGAGCAGGTCTCCCCTTGAGTAACTTAATCAAGAGAATCCCCCATAGACACACAGAGGCTAACTTAACATAAGTAATCTCTCAAAGGGGTCCCTGGAGGAATGTCCCCTGGGCAGTTCTAGAGCCGATCAAGGTGACAGTCAGCACTAACCATCACACTCTCTCAAATGACCAAGATGTGCTTTTGTGCAATAACATTTACTTGTCCCCCATAAACTTGAGGAATACAGTTGGGTATACCTCTTGTATTGATTTCTTCTATTGCTCTCAACCATTACTGCCAATTTGGTCACTCAGCACCACTCCTAGATTGCCCTCAAGGTTTATTTTATAGACTTGTGGTCAATACATGGTATAGCTCTAGCTCTACACAGGAGCAGCAGCCTTCGTG
This sequence comes from Apodemus sylvaticus, assembly GCF_947179515.1. NCBI lineage: Eukaryota > Metazoa > Chordata > Mammalia > Rodentia > Muridae > Apodemus > Apodemus sylvaticus. The sequence goes on along the minus strand of NC_067482.1, from coordinate 45,336,288 downwards.
TCACTGTGACCAAAAGACCCAAGGGTAACTTCAAGGGAAAGCCACGCGTTGGCTCAGAGTTTCAGAGCTCTGCTCTGTGGTCTTTTGCCTCTGCATTTCTGTATCCAGTGCGCACCACATAGAAAACAGGAGTCAGGAGGGAGACAGAGCAGATCTAAGGGAAGCAGAGCGGGCTTATTACCTCCACAAAGGCCCTTTTCATCGCCTCCCAGTAATAATGAGAGATAACTTCCATGGCATCCAGAAAAAACGTGTCAATACCAGGGCTTTATACAGTAACAGTTTAGCATCAAGGGGCAAAGAAACTTATTGGAAAGCAGGGCACTTGCAGCCGTGGAGATGCTCTTAAAGGTTCATAGATTGCCTGCAGAAAGTAAAGAAAATAACCACGTCCAGCTGGTATTGATTTCCGCTCCCAGCCTCATGTCACCCCCAGGGTAATTCAGTTGCAGACAGACACGCAAAATGCAGTCCTTTACACGGGGCTGCCAACTGCACTAGACACACAAGCCCAATTCACAAAGGCAGAAACGCTACAGTCATGGTGGTTGTCTTTACAGTCGGCAGGAAAGTGATTAGAGAATTCAAACCTTTGGAAGGTGGTACTTTCTTGGAATGAGCCCTGTACCATGAGTGTTAGTCCTGAGTATTTCTGACCTGTCATGGTAAGAGACTGACTCGATAGCTGCGCCTGGCAGCTGCCCTTTGTGAGACCCAGGTTCTCTATTTGAAAAAGAGTGGGCGCAGGGGGATGGGGGGGGTGCTGGAAAGATGGCTCAACGGTTATGAGCACTGGCTGATCTTCCTAGAGGTCCAGAATTCAATTCCCAGCAACCACATGATGGCTCACAACCATCTGTAATGGAATCCGATGCCCTCTTCTGGTGTGTCTGAAGACAGCTATAGTGTACTCATATACATACAGTGAATAAATAAACTTAAAAACGAAAGGGATACTTAAGAAAGCATAAGGATTCTTCCCACTTTTAGAAAATGATGCTTCCATATCATGGTTACCTGTAAAAGGAACTGTGTGTGTATGGCATAGAGACTAGCGTCCAACTCCCCTACATTGCTCTGCCTTGTCTGCATGTTCTTTATAAGTCTAAGGTTAAGAAGAATGCATATGTGAATGCATTTCTCAGCTACCAGTTCTTTGAGGGACCCTCTTTCCTTTTTTTAACTAGATATTTTCTTTATTTACATTTCAAATGTTATCCCCTTTCCTGGTTTCCCCTCCAAAAACACCCTATCCCCTCTCCCCATCCCCTACCCCCTTCTCACAACCCACCCACTGCCACCTCCCTGTCCTGGCATTCCCCTACACTGGGGCATCGAGTCTTTTCAGGACCAAGGGCCTCTCCTCCCTTTGATGTCCAACAAGGCCATCCTCTGCTACATATGCAGCTGGAGCCATGGGTATGCACTCACTGATAAGTGGATATTAGCCTAGAAACTTGGAATACCCAAGATACAATTCACACACCAAACTAAGCTCAAGAAGAAGGAAGACCAAAGTGTGGATACTTTGGTCCTTCTTAGAAGGGGGATCAAAATACCCATAGGAGGAGGTGCAGAGACAAAGTGTGGAGCAGAGACTGAAGCAAAGACCATCCAGAGACTGCCCCACCTGAGATCCATCCCATCTACAGACCTTCTCTCTTAAAAGATATTTTCGATTCATTCAGTGTTAAGATGGCAGCCTCCGCCGTAAAGAGGTTAGCCGCATTGCGTTCCGGTACGGCTCGGCCTATTGCGTTTATCAGAAAAATTCCTTGGACCGCGGCAACGAGTGAGCTCAGAGAACATTTTGCACAGTTTGGCCATGTAAGAAGGTGCTCTGTGCCTTTTGACAAAGAGACTGGCTTTCACAGAGGCATGGGTTGGGTTCAGTTTTCTTCACAGGAAGAACTTCAGAACGCATTACAACAAGAACATCATATTATTGATGGAGTAAAAGTCCATGTTCAAGCTCAAAGAGCAAAGATTTTGCATGGAGCTCAAACATCTGATGAAGAAAAAGATTTCTGAGACGACCAGTGTACTGTCCATTAAATAAACAGAACTGAAACTTAAAAAAAAAAAAAAAAAAAAAAAAAAAGATATTTTCATCACTCAGAGACAAACTGTGTCACAGTCTAAGAAGACTTATTTGTCTGCCACACATACCTGTGGGAAAATTCACAAAAATGCAATAAAAATCTTTGTCATTCCATTCAGAAACCAAAGGAGGGAAATGTCAAAAATACAGAAAAATGACCCAATAAATGATAATATCGATAACTTCAAAGCAATATCATGAAAATCAGCAATGATTTCCTACAAGGACCTCATAGACAGAACTTATCTTTAGAATGTATCATCAAGAGGAAAGAGAGGGTCAGTGGTCGAACCGAGTCAAGCCTCAGAATGGGGAATTTGTTATTAGATCAGCCGAAGGCCTAAATGTTTATTTGAAAAGTTGGTTGTGACAGTATTATGACTCCAAATATCTAATGCCAGAATATTTGGTTGGGGAACAGAATATATCTGATATTTCTTTCTCAAAGTCACTGTCCTTTCTTATCCTTGCACAGATTGCAAGTTTTCACATTCTGGTGACACCCTCTGCCAGCCCTATCCAAATAACATCAATGTTTATTGCAAAGAATGACAAACTTATCAAAATTGTGCTACTGTGAAAACAAATTAGCATCAACTGAAAGAGAATATCTATCTATCTATCTATCTATCTATCTATCTATCTCTATCTCTATCTATCTATCTCCATCTATCTATCTATCTATCTATCTATCTCCATCTATCTATCTATCTATCTATCTCTATCTAATCTATTGTAAAGTGATGTTGATGATGTTAAAACTCCTAAGGATTAATTTTAGGGAACCCTGTATTAGTTGGGGTTCTCTAAAGGAACAGAGCCTACAGAACGAACAAATATATGTGAATATATATATAATCTATCCTATATATTCCATATATATATATTTATTTGAAAAATTATTAAAGTAGCTTACAGACTGTGGCCAGCTAGCTCAACAATGGCTATCTATCAATGAAATGTTTAAGAATCCAGTAGTTGTTCAGTCCACAAGGCTGCATGTCTCAGCTGGCCTTCAGTATATGTGAGAATCCCCCCCAAAAATTGGCTCTAATGCCAGCAAAGGAATGGACTGTCTATCAAGAGCAAGCAAACAGAGAGAGAGAGAGAGAGAGAGAAGAAAGAAGAGAGAAAAGAGAGAGCTCCTTTCTTCCATGTCCTTTATATAGCCTACCGGCAGAAGGTGTGGCCCAGATGAGAGACAGATCTTCCCACCACAAAGGATCTGGATTAGAAGTGGGTCTTCCCATCTCAAAGGGTTTAACTGAGAAAAGAATAGCTCACAGGCGAGCTCGGCCATGTGTGTTTAGTTAGTTCCAGATGAGGCGAAGCTGACAACCAAGAGCAGCCACCACAGTTCATCCATGAGAAGGAGCATGCTATTGATGCTACAGTCGCCCGCCCAGTAGTGCTACAGCGCTTTGCTATGGCTGCTACAGTCGCCCGCAGCGCTTTGAACTTGCTGTCCCAGGAACAAGACTGACGGGTTCCTGGTAGGCTTTGATGCAAACATTGTCAGCTCAGTAGAACTTATTCTTAACCCTGACCCTAGGGTTGGGGGTGTATGTGAACACCGACCCACAGAGAAATTTGGCCATCATTTTGGAGAGCGAAGACTTTTCCAGGAAGAAAGTTGATTGTCAGCTATTAAAGCTTCATTCAGCTTGCTTCTTGGAGCGTGGCAGCCTCGATGTATGTTTTTCTTAAAACAACTACATGCTGCTCCTTGTTATTATGTCTTGGATTCATTAATCCAAGAGTGTGCAACAAGATCAATATTTTAGATGACTGTTATTACTGTTATTCACCCCCAAGAAGAGAGTAAAGTGAGACCTCTCAGGAGGGTGGTTGTCATTCTCCATACAGTTTGAAGTGCACATCCCTCTCAGTCCAGTCCACCTCGGCTGGTACTTTGCAAAGTTCACTGATGTGTCTGTGCAGAGATACTCAATACAGAAGCCAGGCGGCGACTTCTTACTGCATGGCCTGCTGCCATAGTCACTTGAGTGCTAAGCAAATGCTTCAAAGCTGCCTCCCCCGAGAGGAAGGGGAAAGCCAGCGGAGAGTACACTCTATGAATAGGAAAATTATGTAGAGCCCCAGAAGTGGCAAATCTCTAAAAGTATACAAATCAGATAAAGATCAGAGCTGCTGGGAGTGCAGATTAGAGTTTTTAAGAGGGTGCTGGAGTAGGCTTTGATGATGCAAGATTTGAACAAAGATTAGAGGAAAAGGTGGTTCCACATGGTCATATGAGTTAACAACCAATATATACACCAATAAAGAACTGTTAGGATGTCATCTACCTATTTCATTGCTGGGTATATATTTGGAAGGCTTGAAAGTAAGATCTCAGAGAGTTATTGTATACCCTTGTTCAAAGTCATTATTCACAACACTAATATGTAGGTGCAAGTCATAGATCTGCCAACGAGTAAAGCGTGGTATACAGTGAAATATTATGCAGCCTTAAAACAGAAGGGTATTCCAGCATGCTACGAATGGATGAACTTTGAATGTCATTCTGCTAAGTGAAACAAGCCCAGGTACCAAAAGCAAGAACTGTGGGATTCAACCTGGAGTAATCACAATCAGAGAGGCAGAAAGTAAAGCGGAGGTTATCAGGGCCGTAGGTAGAGTGAGGAGGCACTACTGCCTAACGGGTACAAAAGAGGTCTAGAAATGGACATTAGCGATGTGTTTCTCCATGGAACTGTATACTGGAACAGTTAAGAGGATACATTTTATGTTATACCCATTTCCCTCAAAATATATTAGGGGAAAAAAATTCAACCACACAGATCAGAGAACCAATGTATGGGGTTTTTGTCTGTTTGTTTTATATGTATTCAGTTTTTAAAAGAAGGAAATACATTAAAAAGAAGCAATTTAGATGGGAAGACACCTCCTCATGATGTATCTGCAGCCCTTGCCTTTGGCGAATGAGACTAACAGAGAGAGGCCTTGAGCTACCAGATCATCAAGTTGCTATCTAGAAACTGCAGCTGCTCCTCGTGACCACATTTGGAGACCCAGCCTCCTCAAGCACACTATTTCATGTGTGTGGGCTTTTGGGTTTGATAGGACTTGCAAGAAGAGGACTTGAGAAGAAAATTAAACTGGGGTGTGGTATCACCTCATATCCCTTGGTCCCAACCCAACCGCATCTCCACATCTTACAGCACAGGGGTGATTCTGGACATCAACCCTGGTCCTGCAAGGCCTGACTGGGATAAAGGAGCTAGGGTCAGGGAACACTGCGAACGTGAACTTCACCTTGCTGAGCAGTCAAGGTGAGGCAACTCAAGTTCAGGTTAGCATAAACCAAAGTGTTTCAAAGAAGCACCTGGTCAAGGATCTGACTTCCAGGGAGTTAGGGAATCAAGCTTAGAATGCACTTGACTGTAAAACCTCCTCAGGATGTCAAAGGGATTATCCATGTTGGTTCTGGCATCAAATGGACTGGCATCGAATCCTGGCCTCCCACCTACCAACTTTGGGGCCTTTAGCAGATGATGTCCTCTTGACTGACCTCAGTTTTCTCAGTTATGGAAGGGGAATAATGCATCTCTTAGCACAGTGTTATTAAGAAAAGTAGACAATTTAATACAGTGTCTGGGATGTCCTAAAGGTTCAATAAATGTCCATAGTGGAGAGATTTCACACATTACTCGAAGGTAGATATTATAATTCTCCTGGCAGAGAAAACACAGAAGCAGACACCAGGGCAAATTAAGTAACCAACACCACACAGCCTAGATTGCTTTCATTTAGCGTGTGAGCACAGGTAATTTAAAAGCCAGATGACCACGAAATGTTTTTAAAGGACACTGTCCTGTGACATTCTTGTCATCCTGTTTTTGATTTGGATCTGTTGTTTTTCTGGTTTGACTTTCCAGAACTCACCTACTGCAGCCTGAAAACCAGACCCAGTCCCAGCCTCAGAGTCTTGGGATTCCAGAGCCTTCCATGTTTTAGGATATTTAGGCTTTATGGTGATGTGAAGTTATTCCACAGACTACACGAAATAGTGTCACACAGATTTGTTGTCTTTCCCTTGCTAGTAGAAGCCAGACACTATCTCTGGAAATGGAGACATTAGTCAAAAAAAAAAAAAAAAGTTACTAGAGGCTCTGTTCCGATTTCCTTATCTGGGCACTAGATGTCACACTAAGTCAAGCTTTGGAAGTGGCCTGGCTAAGTAGGGTGTGGCAGTCTCTACCTATTTAAAAAAAAAATCACAGCTTTTAGGTAAATAAAAGCTTAACTCTGAATTTCTAGGAAAATTCAGAAAGTATTTTCTTTTACTTACAAAATATTAGAATTGTTCATCAGAAAACATAGAGCACCGTGGCAGCATGCCGGCTTAAACACATCTTAGTTGCATGCCCTTTAAAAACTGTATTTCATTTCAAAAACAAAGGGATAGTTTTAGAGGCAGTGTATGCACACTTGTCTGCGGTCATTCGGGAAGCTTTTTCTTTTCCCATTGCTGTTTTGTTTGAGACAGTGTCTCATGTCGGCCGGGCAAGCCTCAGACTTGTTAGGTAGCTGAGACTAGTCTCTTACCTTCCTCTGCTTTCCAAGTGCTGGGACTACAGACAGGGTCAGTCCTTTGTGTCCCGAGACATGAGAAGCTGCTCTTCCCAACAAAGAAACAGACAAGACTAGCTTACTATGGAGGGAGTCAAGGAAGGGAGTGTAAGGCCCGGGAAGATGAAAGCGCTAATAATGAGTCTAAGAACCCCTGAGCCTGAGCTGAGCAAGCTAAGCCCTCCAGAGCTCACTCTTTGTGTGACTTTGCTGTGAATCATGGGTGGAGAGCTCTGCAGTCTCCTTTTGAAAAATCTATGTGGTTTTTGTGGTAGTGGTGGTGGTTGTTTTTAAACTACTTTGAAGACCATGAAGTCAATGACTTAAATGTTCGCTGAAATTTCGATGAGATTCCATTGAAATGTTTGGAATTCATCGGAGGCTAGAAAGAATTAATTCAAGTCAGATTGAAAGCTTATAATTAAGTCTTAGGCTTAGCAGTTTGTTTTTTCGAGTAACTCGGTAATGAGTTTGAGCTGTGTTTAATTATCTGCATGAGTGTAGGCACATATTTCTATTGTAATTAAAGCTGTAAATCATGTTTCCTTAAGTTTTCAGGGTTTGTAGGTAATATATGATGACAAACAGCCTTTGTTGGAATGAACCAGTAAATACCATTGCCTTGTGTTGCTTTGATACATCAGGTTATAATCGATAAATCAGCATTTTGTGTGTATGCGTGTGTATGTGGGGGTGCATGTGTGAGTATGTGCAGAGGCCAAAGGTTAATCTCGGAAGTCAAAGGTTATTATTCCTCAGGCTTCTGTCTGCCTTGCCTTTTGAAACAGCGTGACTCCCTTGGCCTGAAATTTACTGACTTAGTTACAACGGCTGGATGTCAAGCCCCAGAGATGTTCCTGTCTCTACGTCCCTAGCTCCGAAACTACAAACTCATGCTACCATACCCAGATTTTCACATGGGTTCTATGCATTGACATCAGGTTCAAAATAGTACTCGTTGGGTGTGGACTAATCTGTGTCTTCCTCTAACTCGGGAGATGATGAACAGCCATTGGAACAGTGGTCTGTAATTCTGACTGGTTCTACTTGGCTCTGGGGTCCTCCTTGGTCTTGATTACCACTGTCTTGTGTTGGAACAACCCAGGGTCCCAGGAGACGTCCTTCCTTACATGCCAAGTCAGGTAGCAGGTGCCCAGATGGAGGGAGCACAGGTTGTTTTTCCTTCTAGTAACCACAAGGACCACAGTGGTCTGCCAGTGCTTTGAGTCCTCCCTCCTGTCTAGGAAAGGCTTGCCCCATCTCAGTGCAGGGTATCAAGCTGTCTTTAGATGAAATAGAAGACTCTTTTCTATCAAGTTAAGGGTTGGTTCTTGCCCAGTGAGTGGGAAGGTCTACTTTGTACTCCTTATTGACTCCCAACTGTGCCAGTGTCTTGGAAATAAAGACTGTCCCTTCTTGGAAATAGAGGTGTTATTTGTCTGATGGAGTAAAACAGTGACCTTTAGCCTACTTTGAACTGGTACTCCTTCCCAGTTTCCCCACTGACTGACCTTTTGATTTAGAGCTGTCAGCTCAAGACCGTTCATGGTGTACTTTTGGTTGATTGATTGATTGATTGATTGATTGATTGATTGATTGAAGGACTTTGTTTAGAGACAAGATCTTGTTAAGTAGCTCACACTAGCCTAGAATCTTATGCAGTCCAGGCTGGCCTCAAACTTGCAACCCTCCTGCCTCAGCTTCCTGAGTTGTAGGATTATGTGCCAGCGTGCCTAGGTTTACACATGGGAACATTGAAGATCATCTGACTCCAATCCAGCCAGTGTTACCTGAGCACCTGCAATGTGCTAGGACTTCAAAAACCAACAGCAACCAAAAGAGAATGGCATTATCAACCACATGACACTTTGAAAAGCAGGAAGAAGACATGGCAGTCATGCCTGTCAAAGACACTGAGTTTGGAATTTCAGTGCAAAAAAAATTAGCCACCGTGAAAGACAGAAGCCACAAGGGGTCTGGGAACATAGTGAGGAAACTGAGTCATGACAGGAGAGTGGCTTTAGGACTACTCAGTGTGACCATGCTGAGCTCATCTTTGGGACCTTCCCCAGGGAATCTGAACACCCTGCTGCTATTCAGGGTGGACCCCACAGGCCAGATGGTCTCGTGAGATTAGTCCAGGGGTCACAGACTGTGCAGACGGTACACGGTGAACTATATATATTTATTTCCTTACAGGTCACGGATTAACAGCAGTCAAAGAAAAGGCAGGGGCAACCCTCCGAATCCACAGTGTCAATTCCGGATCTCCGGAAGGGGCCCCAACCGATGCCGAAAACGGGATCTCTCAAAGTGAGTGGCTGCTCCCCTGGTGTTTTGTTACACCGTGTACTCAGCTGCACGGTGGAAAAGAGCCCAAGTTCAGATCAGCAAAAACACACTCTAACCAGGGTGTTCTCTCTCGACATGACAGATGTGACTCCAGATCAGGACCCTGCCGGAGGCCCTCACACTCCTCCTCCATCAGGGGCGGCAGGGTCTAGGGGCATGCTCTCAGCCCTCACCAACGTGGTACAAAACACGGTGAGTCCCTAGCGGCCTTCCCTGTTTTCCCTGGTGGTTCTGTTCCTTTGATCTTTCCAGCTCGTGACCCAGATACATCAGAGAGAAGGCAGCCCTGCTCGCTCCTGACTTTGGATTACAGTTTGTTATGCTTTCTGCTACAGAGTATGTATAACCTTGGATCTGAAATAATAAGGTCGAGATGAAATGCGCTCTGTGTTTAAAAGAACAGAGTGGTTAGAAGGGGGTTTTCTTTTTTTTTCTTTTTTTTTTTTTTCAATCTGATCTAACAGTGTCCTTTACACTGCTACAAGGACAGCCTCTAAGTGAGGAAGGGACCCAGAGCTGGGACAGCTGTCCTTCCTGGATCAGGTCTTAGTTCTCTTAAAATTGTGAAACCATCAAAAAGGACTAGTAACGACTCAGGGGGAGAGCCCAGAGACCGACCCTGTCATAGCCCCCCTCCTGACCCCTCCTGCCCGCTTCCCTGCAGAACCCTAAATGTAGCCCTGAAAGCCCTATTTTTCCTTCATTTGTTTATTCATTTTCATTTAAGTTGAATTGACTCTTCCCACAGTCCAGCCCACCCGAAGGCTTGCCCTTGCCCAGCAGAGCATAGATACTTCCCAGTCTCTGTTGAGTCTCAGCTAAAGTGGCAGGATGCTGGGGTGGGGTGGGGAGGGGCGTAGCCAATCAGAGCAAGCAAAGGTGTGAGCTCCTGTGAAGCCCATCATTCTCTGTGCTAGCTGCTTTTATCATCGCTGGAAACAAGCGCCTAGCAGAAATAACACAGGGAAGATTTATTTTGCTCATGGTTTGAAAAGCTTCAGTCCATGGTGGCTTGGTCCCAAGTGCTTGGACAGGGCATCATGGTGGCGGGAATATCTAAGAAAGGAGCTCTTTAACTTCTGGCAACCAGGATGCTGAGAAAGAGGAAGGGCCTGGGGACCAGATATAACCTTTGAGGTATATCCCATCCCGGAGTGGCCTACTTCCTCCAACCAGGCTCCACCTCCAGAAGTCTGTAGAATGTCCTGAAGGCTCAGTACTAGCTGAGGACCAGGGATGTTCCTGAGCTGATGGTGGACACTTAATTTGAACCCATAGCCTCCCTTTGTATCATCTGTTCTTGCAAATCTGTCCCAAAGTGTGAGTTTTGATTGGGCTGCAGACTTGAAAACAAATTCTACATTTTCCGAAATGGAAGTGTCTGATAAGGTTCATCCATTCAGTAAGATAGAATATGCCATTTAAATAATTATGAACATTACATAGATGATATAAAAATGAAATCTAATATTTTCACGGAAGGTAAGGAACGTGCAGATGTATGGGGATTGTAGTTGGAGTTGTATTGTTGGGGTTATGACTGGAGGCTTCAGAGCACTGTGGTTCTGTTTATTTGAACAGCAGATGTGAGTCTTGTTGTTTTCACTTTTGTTAAAAGGAAAGGAATGGCGGGCAGAGGTTTTTCCCACAGTGATACCTGGATAATAGACCAGTTTCTAAACTGGAAGTCAAACTGTCTTACCTCATTAATGTACTGATTATGGCTGGTGTTCCCCAGTTTCTGAAAGGGTGTTAGAGTCATCTGAAACAGCCTGAGGGTCCGTTGCTTCGGGGCCCTGGATTTAAAAATCAGCTAAATTAGCATGAGTATTTGACATTTTAATAACCCACCCCCAAATAATTCCCTTACTTATGCTAAAATTCTTTCAAACAGGACAATCGGGTCATCTGTTAATTTTATGTCTTAGATACACATCCATTGATAAGCTCAGAGCTACTGACATGAATCCCTAATGTGCACTGTTTCCCCCCTAAACATCATTTTTTAATAACACTGCACTCTCTACAAATTACATAACGTATGGTTTTTTGAGGAAAAGAAAACAGATTAAATAGATGATCAATGTCGTGGTGTGAAAAACTTGTGGCTTTCTATTTATTTTAATATTTGACGAGGATGCCGGCCGCTGCCGACCAAACAGCAAGCTGTAGAAAATGTAATCTGACATGCTGTTCTCATTTGCAGGGCAAGAGCGTCCTCACCGGAGGTCTGGATGCTCTAGAATTCATTGGCAAGAAAACCATGACCGTCCTTGCGGAGAGTGACCCAGGGTTCAAGCGCACCAAGACACTGATGGAGAGAACCGTTTCCTTGTCCCAGGTGAGACGAGACCTGTTAGTGATTTTGTTTTCCTCCTCCTTTCACCCAACAAAAGTCAAAGCACACGTCCACTTATGTGACAGAAGAAGCAGAAAGAAAGCTGAGTGTCTGACACCCCCACCGAAGACCTCGTGGGAGACAGGCAAGGTTAATGGACCTTTATACATGCTATCGGTTATCATACAGATGTCGTGATAAATAAACATCTGGGTACAGGAGTTGTGTTGCTATGCTTTATAAGTGGAACATATGTGCTCTCGCTCTCTCTCTCTCTCTCTCTCTCTCTCTCTCTCTCTCTCTTTCTCTCTCTCTCCAGCCAAAGGGCAGCCTATTGATCACACTTTCATGTTTGACTTTATTCATTTAATAATCTCTTGCAGATTTATCCAAGTATGGCATTGTAAATACCCCCGTTCCGCCCACTTCTCAGTCGTACAACCTTGTGGGTTTCCTTTCCATCTCTGTGCCTCAGTTTCCCCCGTGCACTGAGGTGGCATCTGTACCTCCTGATAACATTGCCCATGACGGTTACATAAGCTAGAACAGAACCCCGATAAAGACATGTCTGCCCATGTGTGAACGTTTATTCTAGGAAAGATGGTAAGGTTACAGAGAGTGAGACTGGGTCTTAAAAACTGGCAAATTCTAGCTACCCTTGTAAAGTGAAGAGGGTCCTGAGTTAATTTACCAAGCTACCGTGCCTGGGGGCCACCTGCGCTATTTGTCTGTCACAGCTTCAGGCTAACTACATGTAAAGGGTTGTGCTATGAACAGAAGTGTGTCACCCAGCACCCACGAGGGCCAGCCAGGATGCTACATGATGGAGTAGAGTGAGCTGGGGTGAAAACTTCAGAGATGGGGGCCAAGCGGTAATGGCTGCAGGTGTTGGCAGGTCATGCAGGGCGTTGGCAGGGCTGTTAATGAACGTGGTGGGGGTGGGGACTGCTACAGCCTCTGACAGGTCACCTGAGCTTAGAAAGGACCCTGCTATACCACTCCTGGGCATATACCCAGAAGATTCCCCAGCATGTAATAAGGCTACATGCTCCACTATGTTCATAGCAGCCCTATTTATAATAGCCAGAAGCCGGAAAGAACCCAGATGTCCCTCAACGGAGGAATAGATACAGAAAATGTGGTATATATACACAATGGAGTACTATTCAGCCATTAGAAACAATGAATTCATGAAATTCTTAGACAAATGCATGGAACTGGAGAACATCATTCTAAGTGAGGTAACCCAGTCTCAAAAGAACACTCATGGTATGCACTCACTGATAAGTGGATATTAGCCTAGAAACTTGGAATACCCAAGACACAATGCACATATCAAATGATGCCCAAGAAGAAGGAAGGAGTGGCCCCCGGTCCTGGAAAAGCTCAGAGCAGCAGTGTCGGGGAATACCAGGACAGGGAAGTGAGAAGGGGTGGATTGGGGAACAGGAGGAGGGAGGAGGGCTTATGGGACTTTCGGAGAGTGGGGATCCAGGAAAGGGAAACTCACTTGAAATGTAAATAAACAATATATCGAATAAAAAGTAGCAAAAAAAAAAAAAAGGACCACAGTGGTTACTATGGTGAAACCAGAGTGGCGGAGGGAGACCTGGGCCAAGGAAGCAACTCAGTCTTGTGAGTCTTGCTCCTCCCAGAAGTAGATACAAAATGGGTTGAGAGAGACAGGGATTTAGTCAGGGCCGAGGGGTAAGACCTAAGAGACAACAGGGTGGGAACTTCTGAAGCCTGGGGCAACCATAAGAGCTGGTTCATGTCAGAATCCAGGGGAGGGGAACCGAAGAGGAGACCGGGTGGGTGGCCGCGTGCCGGCTGCGGTATAGGTTAAGGAGCTTGGTGAGGGCCATGCGGAGTGAGGGCAGCCGATGGAGCAGGATGATCCTAGCTCACTACAATTCATTAGGTACTTTACAAAGAAGAGAGAGGTTCAGAGGTCCCCCCCAACACATGGAGGTGATCAGTGTCCGAGGAGATGGCTATACCAGTTCTTACATATTATAATACACACATCAGGTGATCATGCAGTTCCTTGTATGCACAGTTATTATGTCTTTAAAAGTAAGATAATAATTCTTCCCCGTGTTGGAGAGATGGCTCAGTGGTTAGATCGCCTGCTGCTTTTGCAGGACTAGAGTTCAGTTTCCAGAAGCCATGTTGGGCAGCACTCAACAGCCTGTAACTTGAGCTCCATAGTGTCTGTAAGGATGCCCTCTTCTGGACTCTGTGATAGCTACACTCATGTGTAAACACACGCTCCCCCCCCCCCCACACACACACACACATACACATACTTATAAGTAAAAATAAACCTTTAATTTAAAAAATCAAGTCTTCTGGACAAAAAGTCAAGTTTCAAGAACAGGCCTGCCTTGGTGTCTCTCTAGCACCAGAGATGGCGGAGAAAAGTGTTGAGAGTTGAGGAATGGACTTACTGACCAGCAGCTAGAGTCTGTGGTCACTTATGCTCCCTGGAATAGAAGGAAGGTCCCCAGGATGTCCTGTCACCCTCCCCGGGAAGCAAATGCTGTGATTTAAATGAGAGATAAAGTTGGGTCAGAACAGTGTGGCGGTCCCTGCGGCCAGCAACAAGTGGCTGGTTGAGGTACAGTTTGGAAACAGATTCAGATTTCCTGATGAAGTAAGTGTGGGCTTTGAGGCAAGATGAACATCTAGGGTGGCTGTAAGGTCTTCAGAGGAACTGGAGGGGAGAAGGCAGTATGGACAACAGACCTCAAAAAGAACGTCTGTCACAGTGTTTCCTGATACACTGAAGACACTATGTTAGTCAGCTTTCTGATCCCTGTCTGGCCTCCTTGTTCTGGAGGTTTCTGTAATTGGTCAGCAGGCTCCATTGCTCCGGGGCTTGGGATAAGACAGAACATGAGAGTGAGGGGGCTGGGAAACAACATACCTGTTAATCCTGGAGGCCAGGAACCATGGGGCGGTGTGGGTTGAGGTGAGGGTCAGGGAGGAACCGGGCTCCCAGTATCCCTGCAAGGGCACCCTCCCAACAACTTCCACTCTCTGGACTCCAGCTCCGAAAGATTCCGCTACCTCCCACTAGTGTCATGGGCTGGAGATCATGCCTTAAGCATGGGGCCTTTGGCAGGCACTGCAGACTCAGCTGAGGCAGAAGTCGACTGTCGGTCGAGTGGTTCTGGACAGCAGGAACGGTCACGCCTGTGCTGCCTCATTTTCTCCCACGGCACAGGGAACACGATCAGTCAGTGGTTCTCCTGCTCCACCGTTTCCTCTTTCACAGTTCCGGTCCCACCCTTTCCCTGTGTGAGAGTCCCTCCATGTCCTGATTGCCTCCCTCCAATTAAACCCATTTACCTGTTTTCCAGAGGCACACTGAGCCCAGCCACCTGGTTAAGGGCTGCTTTCCTGGGCAGCTTTGATTTTCACTCCTCACTTACAAGTTCACTCAGACTCTGCTAAGGACGCTGCCTTTCCTCTCTGTTTTCTTTCTTCACTTTAGCCCAAAGCAGTGATTCAGGGAGGGCGCTGGCCCTGCTGAGTGGCACCAGCCCCAAGCCTCTTGCTTTTGTTTTCCCATCCCCCCAATTCCCGAGGCCAGGGGGCCAGTTGAGTTTTATTACAAGTGTTAAACCTTCCCAGTAATGTTTTCCGCTGTGTTATTTTGAAAACTGTAAAAGGCAGAGGCTTACTAATTTGGTCTTAAAGATAGACAGGAGAGAGAATTCCTTCCACAGCCCTGTGGGTTCTTGGATAACAACCTCAAGAACCCAAATGGAAAATGAGGCTGCCTGTTTTATTGGCACATAATAAACACCAGCCTCTGTTCTCAGATGATCTTCCCCCTGTGACCTTGTGGCATTGGCCAGTGTATTTACGGGGCTCTCTGCAGATATTAAAGGACTCCATAAACTTAATGTCCTTGTAAAGTTAATGAGAAATCAAATAAAAGAGCCTCGCATCAAAATAAGCAAGTCCAGAATGCTGTTAATAATGGACAGACGTTCTGTTGTCCTTGTTTTAAAACAACAAAATAATTGGGGGGGGGGCTTAAGGGGAGGGGTCTCTTTCTAAGCACAGGGCCTGGGTTCTAGCTCTAACACTGCAAGTATAGATGAACAGAAGGGAAAGGAGGTAACATGGAGAGGGAGAAGACAGCAGAAAAAAAAAGGGAAGGGGGAAAGGCAGAAAAAGAGAAGTTATTAATGTGAACAGAAACTCAGGATCAAAAGATACCTCTGGAGCCCAGCACAAGCATCTATAAGCCAATTTCTATTAAGCGTCTGCTAATGAGTGTGTCGTGAATTTATATTTATTAACTCTTTTCATCTTCACCCACAGAAGTTTTTTTGTTGTTGTTGTTGTTTTGTTTTGTTTTGTTTTGATGTAACAGAGCAAGATCAAACCAGCTTCTTTCTTTTTTGAAATCGCCTGGGTGCAGAATTCTTCATATAGTCAGGAAGAATTGGCCTTTCCCAGTGCTCAGGACCCTTGGCTAACACCGGTGCCTATTAGCATACTAAAGTGCTGGCTGGCTTTCAGCCTCACTCGGACCTGTGGCTCTCAGCTCTTTGAGAAAGCTCTCGTGCGCGTGTGCACGCGCGCGCGCGCACACACACACACACAGAGGCACATGCACACACAGGCACACACACAGAGGCACATGCACGCACAGGCACACACACACAGGCACACACACATGTGCACACACACAGAGAGACACACACGCGCGCACACACACAGAGGCACATGCACGCACAGGCACACACACACAGGCACACACACACACAGGCACACACAGGCACACACACAGAGGCACACACACACAGGCGCACACACACACACACACACACACACACACACACACGGTACCTCGGGCTCCCCTCTCCCCAGTTTCTCATTCCTGTATAACTGCCATTTCTGCTCTCCTCTCGTTTTTCTCATTTTGTTCCCTTTGCTCCCTCTCGACCTCTTCTCTCATGTTTCTCTCTCAGCTCCAAGTTGGCTTTGCTCTCGCTCCTCTTCGCTCTCTTTCTCCTCCCTTCCTCTCCCTTGCCCTCCTCCTCTCTCCTCTCATGCTCGGGTTCAGTCTCCTGGCCAGGTTTGGTCTCCTACACTCTGTCCATGCTCTGGATTCTTCCAGAAGCCCGGTGTCTGTCCTCTCCCTCGTGTCTACAATAAAAACCTTCTCCTGAGTCACACCGGGGAGCGTGAAGGTCCTCACTGCCTCACCCCCACATTATATTGCAGCGCATTGAAAGCCTGTCAGTGTAGAAATGTTGGACATTTAGAAAAGAACTAACTACACACGAGAAGACTTCAGTGGGGAGCAGAGGACACCTTCGCATGCTTCTTTCTAGTTCCACTCCTAGGCATGCATGGCTGGCTTTGTTTGGCTCCGCCAAAAATAAAATGAAACGGGACATGTAAATATTGATCAACAGTATCAGTCTAGTATCTATTTTTACCATTCTTTTAAAATGTATTTTTAGTTTTTGAAATTAAATTATATTTACATCACCTTTCCCCCTTCCTTTTCCTCCCTGCAACTCTTTCCATGTACCCCTTGCTCTCGCAAATTCACGACCTCTATTTTCCTAACTTCAGTTTCCTAACACATCTATCTGTCTGTCTGTCTGTCTGTGTGTATGTTTAATTACTGTAACACATACATTCATATATATAATTTCCAAATATAGAAGCACAACCTGCGTAGTCTATATAGTTACGTGTAGTTAAACATTTTCAGGGCCGACCCTTTGGTATTGGCTAACCTAACTTGGAGGCTTTTCCTGGAGAAGACTGTTTCTCCCACTCCCGGCATTCCTCAGTGTCCTAGCATTCTTTGTGTAGGGCTGAGGCCCCATGACCTCCCGGCTTCCACATTTGCATGTCTATTGGTGTCATTTTGGTTTGAGTCTTGTTTAGGCAGCCATAACGATTGGACTTCAAGGGTACCAGAAATCCTCCTCTCTGAGGGTTAGTTTTTATGATATCGCAAGGGAGCATTGAAGCTGCCAAGAGGAAGGAGCAACCCTTAGTCCCACCCAGCTATGAAGCCTATGAACTAAAACAATGACCAGCTTGGGGCAGGTCCAATAGTGTAAACACACCTTATCTGTAACCAACATCTTTTTCATTGGCCCAAGGCCCTCGCAACAAGAGGGAGATTATACCTGTTACTGGAAACCAAACCAACTACGCAGAGCTTGTGAGTTCAAGGATCATGGAGGAGGATCTATTCACAAAGAACCATTTTTGACAAATTCCAAATCAATGAAAGTGATTTTTCATATAATGTCTGCCCTCCCCGTCGCCTCCTTATCTTGTACAGGAAGACAGCATGGAAAGACCTGTCTGGTTCATGAACATTGTGTCTCTGCAGATGCTGAGAGAAGCCAAGGAGAAGGAGAAGCAGAGGCTAGCCCAGCAGCTCACGGCGGAGAGGACTGCACACTATGGGATGCTGTTTGATGAATATCAAGGTTTGTCCCACCTGGAAGCCCTGGAAATTCTGTCCAATGAGAGTGAGAGCAAGGTACATTTCCCATGATCCTTTGAATGGCATTCTCGGGTGATGTGTTTTCCTTAGCATGGAAGAAACAACTGCGAAGAGGCATAAAGATGTGTTCTCCCACCTCGTGACTTATGCTAAGGTCTCACATATTGTCCATCCTGATGTGCAGCCCCTCCAGCTCCTCACAGCTTCCTCTCTGCCCTGTACTAACCTAGCACTCCACTGAGCCCCGAAGGGTCAGCAGATCAGGAGTCCCCACTGTCCCTCCCCATGGCAGGAAACCTGCCTGCCAAGCCCTTCCCTCCATTTGGCAATCTCAATGCCAGATCAGAGGTCTCTGACCAGCCTGTGCCCTTATTCTACCCAGTGAGCAGAAAGTGAGTGGTTGGAGTTTCTGTAAACTGTAGGCACTTATTTTATGAGTTACCGTTCTACTTATTTGATTACCTTTACCACAATATGTGGACCATAAACAGCAAAACCATCCTTCTGAGAATCATTTGAAAATGTTCCTAGTTAGAAACCTATGAAGCCCAGATTACCAAACTGATGACTCTGTCTGTTCCCACTACCCCACGTGACCCCAGGCAAACAAACTGTATGGATTGGAGGCAGAGCTAGGCCTGCATGAGACCCTGCCTCACAGAAGAAACAAAAAGGGCTGGCAAGATGGCTCAGCCGGTAAAGGCACTTGCTGCCAAGCCTGACTCGGTGAGTTCAACCCCCAGGACATACAAGGCAGAAGGCGAGAGCTGATTCACTCCTTCACCGTATCCTCTGACCTCCCTGTGCACACACAACTATGATAAATTAAACTATTGGAAAAAACAAGTAAACAAACAAAACACAATTGAAGGATAATTTTTTTAAATGTTACGAAAAGACAAAAATGCTCTCATACTGATAGAAGATGAACCCCTAGTAAAGAGCTCGTTTAGTTCATTAATTAAACGTGGAACACAAGCAGGTGTTATCACCAGCAGAAAAGAAAACCAGAGAGGGAGCTTTGAATCACAGTTGCAAATAGACACAAGCTTGTCACCAATGGGGAAGACTGCCTACGAGATACATCTCTGTGTCTGCAGAGAACAGCTTGGCGTTGCCATCAACCACCCACAGTTTACGCTGTTATAAACTTGCTCCCTTACATTCAGAATCCCATAATCCGGTAAAAAACGAGGGAAAAAAAAAGTAATTTCCTACCAAAGTACAGAACTCTCCCCACAAAAGCTGAGTCAGGAGTCAGCCTTTATGTGGTTATACATAAATATGAGGCTGAGGGATTTTGGATCCCTCTTACCGCAATCTGCTTGAAATGACAGCGACGATAAAGCCGGCCTCTCAGGGTTTCTAACGGGATTCAGTGGCATCGCCCATGTAAGAGCTCATAGCAGCATGGCTGGGACAAGGTCAGTGCACGGTGAACTCTGGCCGCTATTTTGTGTATCCGTGTGTCTAAGTGAGCAGACTGCTGATGACATTGTATTTTCTATGCATTTTGTTATAAATATCTCTTATTATTAAGACAGGAGACAGGAGACTGGCCCCCTACTCTGATAATATAGAGAGATTGCATTCTGGCCAGTTCTGTCATAGACCTCAGCTACAAAATAGCCCTCAGTTTCCTTACAAAATCCTCCTGCCTCAGTCTCTCAAGTGCTGAGATCACAGGTGTGAGCTATATAATGTCCCATCCATGATAAGTTGCTTTGGGGTATATGGTAAGACAGCACTCGCTCAGGCCCAGGAAGCAAAAGAGAAGAAGAAGACTAGACCAAGGTCCCACAAAGACAGGTCTCCAATGACCTGACACCTCTCCCTGCCCCCACCCCCAAGGCTTCTACCGCCTTCTAGCAGCCCCAAGCTGGGAACCGAGCCTTTGACACGGGGACCTTTCGGGACATCCTAGAGAGGTCTGAATCTGCTCTTTGTACATTGTTTCCACAAGCATTGCTTTCTTTCCTCAGCTTGGAGATTTCTGTGGCATTTGGTGAGGAATGTGGAACTTTCAAAAGCACACTGGGGATAGTTACTCGGTGCTGTCACACGCAGCTCTACACGTCTACGTGAAAACCAGCAGAAATCATTTTTTCAGTTCTGTGACAGTCTGGAGTGGGTTACTCAGTTAACAGACAGCTTCCTGTACACAGGTCTCCAACAAGAAGACAAGGTCTTTAGGCACAGCTAATGCCATACAATGGCTGCCAGAGAGATGAATTTATAGCACAGGGACTGTGAGCAACGGGAATGCACATATTTCAAAATTCCTGAAAGTATAAACATGGAACAGTCTCACCAAAAAAATGGTGTGAGGCTGTGTGTTCATGGATACATTCATCAGCATGATACACTTATTCCCCAGCGTGTACACATGTCAAATCACCACACTGTATCCCACAGATACCTGTACACATCACATCACTACATTGTATCCCACAGATACATGTACACATGTCACATCACTACATTGTATCCCACAGATACATGTACACATGTCTCGGATCATCAGATTGTGTCCCATAGATACATGTACACAGGTCAGATCATTACACTGTATCCCACAGACCCATGTACACAGGTCACATCACCACATTGCATCCCATAGATACAAGTGATCACTTGTTAATTCAAAATCAAGTTAAGATGGGCCTGGTGGCATAGGCCTGAATCCCAGGTATTGAGGAGGCTGAGGCAGGAGGATTTCAAGGTCAAGGCTTATCTGGGTTGCAGAGTGAGTTCAAGACCTGACCTGATTCTGTCTCAAAATAAAAAGTACATAAAAAGAATAAAGAGATGACTGAGGATAAAGTTCAGTCATAGATATTGCACAAAGCCCAGCACTGAAAATAAATTATTTAAATTCCATTTGAACTCACAAATAAGGGTCAGGAGCTGGCACATCAGGTAAAGGCACTTACCTCCAAGAACAATGGACTGAGTTTGATCCCTGTAACCCACATGGTGGGGGAAATGGGGGAAGAAACTCTCTGACCCTACTCATGCCCACACAAACAAATAAATAAATATGGGAAAAATAAAATGCATAAGAAAAGGGCTGAAGGCCTTTGTAGCTTGGGGGTAAAGCACGCACCTAGCATACACAAGGTCCTAAGTTCAATTCCCCACCATCCCAATAACAGACAATTAAAAAAAAAACTCATAGGATGACTCCTTAAAATGTAATGCTCATGAAACATTCAGGATACAATTATACTAAGAAAATGTTATTGTGTGTCTGAAACACAACATAACTAAGTAGCCTGTCTTTACTGTCAGCCTTACATGGATATTTTAAAAGTTAAAGAACTTTTGAGATAAACCTTTGAAGAAATCCACTCTGAGGCTGAATTCCCTGGTGGGATTCTCATTCCCTGAATTTCTATTGCATCCCCCAGTCTGCCCCTTCAGTCTCCAGCTGTCTGCTACCTCAAAGTGCCATGCACAGGTAAGCGAGACACCTTTGTTCCAGCTCCACATTCCCCATTGCAAGCAGCTACCAAGAGCCATCTCCTAGGTTCACACTGGTCTCAGCACAGCATGGGAAAGAGACCCACCCAGTAGCCTGGAGAATGTTCTAAGACGGGGAACTATCCCATGCGCCCAAGTCTTAAAACTGTATTAGATGTCACCATGGTCTAATGCCTGTGGTCTTCTGAGTCTCATCAGCCTGAGGAAGTGGAGAGGACACTCCCATTTGAAAGCTGTGAACAAGAAAGGATGCTCGGTGTGTCCACTGATATTTCATTGGCTGAAACTCAAACATCACAGGAGAAAGGGAAGAAAGTATTAGTACTGGAGAGCTGGCTGGTTTAAGTGTCTGGAGGACTGGAGTTCAGAGCCAAGCACCCACATCATGATATGCACACCCACACTACATCGTCAGCAGCACACATGCCATAATAAATAGATAAGTAAATAAATAATACAAAGGAAGTATTATCAATGATGCTGTGTCAGATGGATTCTAAGACAGACCTGGCAGTGTGGTACATGATAAGTGGCAAAATCTAATCATTTTGCTTCATTACACTTGGTTGCATTTATTTTATTTTACTTTTAGGGAAAGGGGGTATAAGATTCTCTGTGTACCCTTGTGAAGAATGTGTGATTAATTATGATTAATTCTTGCATCCGACTATAATTCAGTGCACACTGCTGTAGCAGACTGGAGTTAAAGAAGGAGAAGCAGGAGCATGCATGGGGAAAAGGAAGGCTCTCAGAAGGCAGAAGCCAGAGAGGCTGGCCCGGAGCCACAGAGCAGGGCACACTTGCTGCTACCTACCGAACTGCATGGCTAATGGGTTTTGTGTTGGATTCCTGCCCACACTTCCTCCCAGAGCCTTGGGCAGGTGCACAGCACCCAGCGATGTGTATAAACCCTCGGGGAAGCAAAAGCTGCCAGCCTGGGCTGACTCCTGGCCTCCTGTGCCGATCTGCTACCACATCAATGGAGAAACTATCCTGAAGAGGACTGAGCTCCTCTGCCAGTGCTCCCTTCAGAGCAGGCATCTGACTTGCAGAATGCAAAACCCAGAAATGTACGGCTTTAAAGTCATGCCTCATTTTCATGATGATATTCCATGACCTGTGACCAATTTGGAAATTTAAATTAATCTTCAGAGGATGGCCATCTGTACTTGTTTTGAAGTGTATGCAGAGGGCACTGTCCAAAAAGAGACTTCCGACAGTGAGCTGAGGTGACAGCAGGCAAGCCGAGCCTCCTCTCCCATGCTCGCCCTGCACAGCTCCTTACCTCCCCAAGACAGTGACCATTCCCTCCTTCCCTGCTGAGCCTGCGCGGCCCTCCCCCCACGTCCATTATGGCTGATACCGGTTGTCTTGGGCTTCCCTCCCCTAGAGCAGTGGTTTTCAACTTTTAATACAGTTCCTTGTGTGGTGGTGAGCCCAACCACAAAATTATTTCATTGCTGCTTCATAACCGTAATTTTGCTGCTGTTGGGAATTATAAGGTAAATTTCTGATATGCAGGATATGTGATATACAGACCCCCTTCAGGTTGAGAACTATTATGCTAGACAATGAATTCTCAGAAAATAAAAATGTATCTTGGACATTTTTTAAACTCAGTGTTAGTCATGTCTAATACAAATATATATATATATATATATATATATATATATATATATATATACACATATATATGTATATAGAGAGATGTATGTATGTGTGTATGTATATGCATATGTGTTAGATCTTTCATTTATTGAGCAACACAGTGTTTTAATTCAGTTCTTATGCTTTAATGATCAAAATGACCTTAAGGTAAATAAATGTAAGCAGTCTGAGGATACAGATAAAGACGGAGCATAGGAGTGTATTGCACAAGGTCAGCAGTGAGTGAGTGAGGAACTGATGTTGGTGCTGTGTGGAGGGAGGCCAGAGCGTGTTCTAACCACTGTGATCAGTGGGTTCCCACCACCAGTGACCAGTGACTTATGCTTCATATTTATTGTTTACCATACCAAGGATCCCAAGGAAGTGTAGATCCTGCTTTAGGGAGGAGACAGTCCTGTGTGGCTGCTCGTGCCGGGAACAGTCATGAAGAAGCAGGGAAGGGGGCGAGGGGTTGGTGGTGCAGGAGTAGTTAAGTTCACAGCCAGACTGGACTGTTTAATCAGCCCGAGGCCAGCCTGAAGTGTACTGAGTTGTAACAGCAGCAGCAGTAACTCCTGAGTGAGAAGGGCTGAGGCTGGGGGGCCCCGTGTGGATGGGCAGTAGAGCCCACCCCCTCTTACCTCCACACTGGCTCGCTCAGCAGCTGCTGGGAAGCCTGGAGACAGCTGTGCGGAAACGCTATTTGCAGAGAGGAAACTACGGTAGTTAAAGTGACCTATTTCTTTCTTTTTTCTTTTTGTTTTTCTCCAGGTTCAGTCCTTTTTAGCATCACTGGATGGAGAGAAGCTAGAGCGCTTGAAAAATGACCTAATTTCTATCAAAGACATCTTTGTAGCCAAAGAATCAGAGAACGAAGCAAATCCGGAAGAACAAGGTAAAAAGCACTAACAGGCAGCAAGGTGAACGGGGTGGGGGAGTGGGAGGGGATGGGAGGGGATGGGGCCTCAGGCACAGCTGCTGAGGGAATGCCCCTAGAACAGGGCGGGATTTACCTAATCCAAGCGTGCCTCCTGTGGCTCCCAGAATGCCCTGGGCAGCTGTTGTGGGTGTAGGGCTGGTCTCAGTGATGTGTAGCCCTTCCTTTACTGAATGGGAACCCCATTCTTCCTCTGGTGTCCAGCACAGTCCCTGACATATCGCCAGCACAAATAAATGCAAAAAGTCAAATAAACCAAGCACAATGGGCTGGGCCTAAGTGACCACGATGTATGTGGCACCACCTAACTCCATGTGCCTGTGTGGTTTAATGTGATTGAGGACCATGGCGTGCAAGTCTTGCAATGGATTTCTTTGCATGGCTTTCATTTTCATTATTCCCTTTCATTTCTGTGTGTAGGAGTTGTGTATTTGCAAGTGTCCCACACACCACCTGAACAGTGCCATTCTTGGTGCGGGAGGCTGATAGCCTAGCAGCAGGGCACTTGCCTAGCTGAGACTCCACGGACAATCTCCATCAACCACACAGAAAGTCCAGTTCTGACCAGGGCTGTGCCATTTTCTCCCAGTGCCCCAGGGTGAGGTGTTTCAAGTTGAAGGTCATGGAGTGAGTGAGTTAAACACATCCCAACCGCCTTCCCCTTTGTCTTAGTTACTGTTCGATTGCTGGGAAGAGACCACAACCAAGGCAATTTATAAAAGAAAGAATTTAATTGTAGTTTTAGAGGGTCTGTCTATGACCACTGTGGCAGGGAAGATGAAGGCAGGCAAACAGGCATGGCACGGAAGCAGCAGCTAAGAACTTACATCCTTACCTGCAGGCAGTGTGTGTGTGTGTGTGTGTGTGTGTGTGTGTGTGTGTGTGAAAGAGAGAGAGAAAGAGAGAGAGAGACTGCAGGCAAAATGTGTGTATGTGTGTGTGTGTGTGTGTGTGTGTGTGTGTGAGAGAGTGAGAGAGAGAGAGAGAGAGAGAGAGAGAGAGAGAAGAGCCTGCAAGCAGAGTGTGTGTGTGTGAGTGTGTGTGTGTGAGTATGTGTGTGTGTGTGTGTGTGTGTGAGAGAGAGAGAGAGAGAGAGAGAGAGAGAGAGAGAGAGAGAGAGAAGAGCCTGCAAGCAGAGTGCATGTGTGAGAGAGAGAGAGAAAGAAAAGGGGGGGCAGAAACACAGAGACAGACAGAGATAGAGACAGCTTGGGTCTAGCATGGGCTTTTGAAACTTCACAGCCGCTTCCTAGTGGCACACCTCCTCCAACAAGGCGGTACCTTCTAATCCTTCCTAAACAGTTCCACCAACTGGAGACTAAGCATTCGAATATGTGAGCCTACGGGGCCATTCTCATTCAAACCACCACACCTCTCAAAAGTGACTGGAGCCCAACGGAATCTCGAGCCTATCTTAGGAGAAGCAAGGCCTCTTTTAAGAAGGGAAAAACTATTCTCAAAGTAGACCAGGCACAATGACCACATTGGGTCATCCACTTGGGAGTGGAACAGACTCCAGCATGTCCAGTGTACGTGTGGCATGTCTTCCTACAGGCGGCAGTAACAGGCACCACGCCACAGGTGCTCCCTGTAGTTTATACCACTGGGCAGAGCAACTGCAGACACAGGGCTGGCTGCTTCTAGGACCAATAGAAAAGTCTGCTGGAAGCCTTTTCACTAATTTCTTAAACAAGTTATATGACGCTGCCAAAAAGAGCATCTTCACTATATCCTGGAGACAGTGCTGCCTATTCTGGGAACTGTTGTAAGGCTCAGATTAAATACCATCCAAAAAAATCCACGTTATGGGTCTTGGAATACAGAACTGCTCAAATATGGTAGCTGCTACTATTGTTACTTAGTGTGTCCACACATTACCAGGGGGGTTGGGGAGGAAGAATGAGCGGCAGCTTTGACTTGTTTGTTCCTGTCATTTCCTCGCCAAGCAGAGGAGTGATAATAGGTGTCCATACTGTCACTGTCAAGTCACAGAATCATTGTGTTCCCAGGTGTGTTAATCAAAGCTCAGACTCAAGCGCTCCTGTGCCTGAGCCTTGAGGCTCACGGTAAATTATTCTGTGTATTCATAAACCTGTTTAATCATGGTTTCCCCCTTTAACTCCACATCCTGATCTTCTGTGCCTTTGCCTTGATGGAATGAATGTATGCTCGTTGCATCAAAATAAAAGAATCAATTATACTGGAGTGTAGAAAGGGGCCAATAAATATCAACGGGGCAACTGGGAATAATCTTTTTGAGCATCTGTATGTCCCTACAAAAGTCACTGAAGATGGCAGCCTTGTTGTTTTCTAATGAAGAAACTGAAATACTAGTTGTTAGAAGAGATGCATATTGGGGACCTAAGATGACCCAATAGATGACCCTTCCCATCACTAACCATCACCCCAATTAGACTACTCTTCAAGTTCATGATACTTGAGTTAGATCTCGGTCCTTCTGGGTGTGTCATTCTGAAAGGATTTTTAAAAGGACCCTCAGGCTGGGGATCCGACCAGCCACTAAAGGCCTTGCCTTCCCAGTGTAAGGACCTGAGTTTGAATTTCCAGAATCTATATAACAAGCAAATCCAGAACAGGTGACATAGTCCTGAAATATCAGCTATGGGGAGACAGGAGGCAGAAACAGTCTTGGGGGCCAGCCAGCCTGGCCTTTGACCTCTTTGCTGAAGTCCGTGGCCAACGAGAGACCCAGTCTGAAACAGTATGTGGGAGGTCCCTGAGTCGTCTGGTCTCCCTGCATTTCCTATGCATACCCACACCCACAGATGTTCCACACTCTTATAGACACACACATACACCACACACACAAACACCACACATGCACAACACACACACACACACACACACACACCGGCCACTGGAAATTTTCCCATGCATCAGAGACATTGTTGCAAATGCAAAGTGAAATACTATTACATTGTTCATCCCTGTTGTTCTTTGGAGAAGAAACTGGGTTGTGCTGCCAAACAGAAAGTGTTTCCATAGGCGATGTGATACATTCTCATTTAAATATAGAACCTCATTCAGTAAATTGAGAATTTTGGATTTCACTCACACACACACACACACACA
Source organism: Apodemus sylvaticus (assembly GCF_947179515.1). Lineage (NCBI taxonomy): Eukaryota > Metazoa > Chordata > Mammalia > Rodentia > Muridae > Apodemus > Apodemus sylvaticus. The sequence goes on along the minus strand of NC_067482.1, from coordinate 45,309,245 downwards.
CACACACACACACACACACACACTGAAGTGCTGAATATCACATTAAGAAAAAATGATAAATTTGGTGACTGAAGGGGAACGTGGTAAATTTTTCTCTCTCTTCATGACAAAACCCTATTATCTCCTGTAATAGATCCATTTTCCCCAAAGGGCATCTCCAGATGATGAAAACACTATTAATTTTCATTAACTTAATTTAATAAATAAATGTCATTCAGACACTTAATGAGGCACTGGGAGAGAAGAACAGAGGTGTTGTTAAGTCAACCCCATCACAAAGGCCTATGACAGTTCTGGGAAGACGGAGGGGTCACCCAAAGAGATGCAGAAAGGAATGCCGTCCGTGAGATATCAAGGAAAAAAAAGAGCAAAATTATGGCAGAATTCTAAGCATTTCACCAGGATTTTTTTTCATATAAGTGCACTTATATTCCTAAAATTCTCTAATAATTAAATAATTTCTTTGGTAGTCTCAGAAAGCACAATAACAAGGTGTCGTCTTCTAGAGTAAATTTAATATCGGGCTCCTGCGCATTGAATAACACTGATTCATGGTTTGCATGTTTGTCTTTTTGCCACAATGTAGTCTCACCACACAGCCATGGCCCACCAGTTTGCTTTACCGTGGCTGTGAGGAGATTTTAAAAGCCCATTTTTTTGTTTCTATTGCCTTGAGGAAGTTCTCTTGGCCATATATACAGCCAGAAAATAGCAGTAATAGTCTTTGTCACAACATTGTCTGTCATCTGTTTTTACATATTTTTAGTGATTTTCTCCTCTGAAATACATGATAAAAGTTACTGGTATATATTTAATACAAATGATGCACATGTAGAAGCTGGAACTTTGTGTCCTCATTTACTGCTAATTCCCACCAAATATATTTAATCTTGTGTGTTCGTGTCAGTGTGGTGCATAACAATTCATGTACATTGTTTCTTCACGAAACAATTCAATAGGATATTTGGATCTTACAGTAACTCAAAAGGGACGGCTGGAGTCAGGGCGGAGCTCAGTGGCACAGTGCTTGCTGAGCAGGAGTAAATCCCTGGATTTGTTCCCTTAGCGGCCCTCCGAAAGTACGACCTAAAATTTTACGAAGAACAGAGGGTAAGTTGTATGATTCCCAGTTGACGGGGTGGGGAGGAGCTGAAGAAGTCTGGCCGCTGGTTTCCGGCCCCAGAGGCTAAGGGGTGAGGCCGGGGTGGGTCTCAGCCAAGGGCTCCCCTCCCGCCCTGCAGCGCTGCCTCCCAGGGAATGAAGGAGACTGGACAGGGCGGATCCGGAAGAGGCCTTGGCCCTGTGCTTTTTAATAGAATCTCCCTTCTCCCCCCACCCCTTTCTTTTCCCCCTCACCCCCTCCCTTCCAACCTCTCCTTACTTGGCTAATGGAGTCTCATCCTCAAATCTCCTCAGGCATCGCTGTGTAGGAAGCTTTCTTCCTACGCATCCTCTGAGAACTATATTACAGCTGCAAACTGTATTACAGGCCTCACCTTCCCTGTTAAAACGTTTCCCACAGTTGCTTCTTCCTGAACTAAGGCAGTCGCCAGGGTCTACACCCAGTGCACACGTGTCACTCATTCTGCACAGCCACACTGGCCTGCCCCCTTACTGCCCCCTGAACTTGACGGACGCAATCCCTGCGAGACTTTATCGCCACTGCCTAGAACACTTTCCCCCTGACCCAGAGGCTATCCACAGGTGGGGACCACACCCCCCAACTTCATCTTTCCCTTCAGTTACTATATGAAACAAATACGATATAGAACTGTTTGTAAAAATGGGAAATTGGGGTAAATGAATTGTTATGCACCTACATTGACAGGAACACACAAAGATTTTAAATGTGTTTGGTGGGGACCGGCACTAAATGAGAACACGGTGCTCCAGGAGGCTCCATCAGTCCCTCATAGCCTCCCTCCTAATCCTGACGTGTTCAGGCCGCCATAACAAACATCACAGTGTGCCTTACAAACAAATTCATAAGGAAGTCCGAGATCAAAGTCCGGGTGGATCTGGTTTCCTGAGAAGGTCCATCTCTGGTCACAGTCAGCATCCTCTAGCTGTGTCCTCCCATGGGAGTGGGGGTCAGCCAGCTCTCTGGGGACTCTTTACAAAGACACTAATCTATTCCCGTGAATGCTGTGCTCATGACCAACGGCCCCAGCTCTTAATACTGTCAGCCCGGTGATTAGGTGTCAACACACGAGTTTAGGGAAGCACAGAATGTAGCACCTTCTGTATAAAATTCCTAAACTCACTTGCTGCTCTTGCAGAGGACATGGCTTCAGTCCCCGGCACCAACTAGACTCACTCATCCATCCAACATCGTCTTCCGTCCTCCGCTGGCCTCGGTGGGCAGCAGGCCTGCCCCTTGCACACACACACATATGCAAGCAAGCAAGAATAAAATAGATAAAGATGAAGAACTTGATAATACGATTTCTAAGTTCTAGCTCCCCCATCCTTCTCCCATGGCTCATGCTTCTCCATAAAACTTATCACTTGAAAGAAATGTTTTGTTTATCTGTTTGTTTATTAGCCTGTCTCCCTTGTGAGAATATAGATCACAATAAATAGACCAAACATAAACATTTGCAATAGACTCACAGGCCACCCTGACTATCTTTATGAGCTGCCCATTAGCCATTTTCCTATAAAATTGAAACTATCATATTCATGCCAATGTGAGGTACAATATTTTCCACGTGGCTTAGCTTTTCCCTGAGGTATACCTGGGCTCTGGCACAAGCCCAGGTAACCTCTTCACCGAGGGTTTTACACACATGCAACTGGGCCAGATTAATAATGTGTTATTTTCCCTGGGGGGCTCATAAACCCATTATGGAATCAATACTTCAGCACCCACCAGAAACGTTAAGATGGCATTGTCTTGAAGTTACAAATGAGAAATGTGAGCCCGTAGCTTTTAACAGTCTTTGTGGCCTACCGGAGATATTTTTGGTTTGTTGGTTGGTTTGGTTTGGTTTGATTGTTTTGAGTTTTTGTTTGTTTGTTTGTTTGTTTGTTTGAGACAGGGGTTTGTGTGTGTGTCTGTGTGTCTGTGTGTCTGTGTGTCTGTGTGTAGCCCTGGTTGTCCTGTAATTCAATATGTAGACCAAGCTGGCCTTGAACTCAGAGATCCACCTGTCTCTGCCTCCTGAATGCTAGGATTAAAGGCCTGTGTCACCACTGCCCAGCCAGGGATATTTAGTTTTATTTTATGATGTATAAGCATACTATATAGCAAACATTATATGACGGTTGCATTATATATCATATGATATCTTAATAGATTATCAATTCAAATAATATTTTCTTTAGCACCTATTATGTTCCAGACATCATAGTAGGAATGAGTTTAGATAGCTTCCCATCTGAGAAAATAGATCATTAAAAAGTATTATAGCACCCACAGGTCTTCTAGAGAACCTTGGGAAATTTCTCCAGAGAGATGGTATTACATCAGAGCACACACCCCACAAGACTTCTGCTCACTCCACCCTGCGAGTCCCTTCCTCAGCACCACACCCTGGGCATTGTCAGTAGTTGCTATAGGAAGCATAACCAGTCTCTGGTACACAGGCCATACACACTCTTTCAGCAATGGGCTGCTACAGCTGTGGCCCCAAACACACACGGTCTCCCCCTAGCCGCTGCTGTCTCTGAGCCAGCCCAGGGGTGCCCTAGTGCCAGAGGCCTGCAGCTAGGCCTTGGCAGTGCTCTCCAGGCAGCCTGCTGCTTCCCCGCTGTGCTCACCAATGGAAGACGTGACATCCGTCTTCCCAGGCAGCCTCAGGGCGCACAGCCAAAGCCTCTCCTTAGTCTACCCTGAGTGCTGGCTGCAAAGTCAGGGGAGCTGCCACATTCTGAAGGATGAAAAATAAATGAATCGCGCCTCTTACTGCTGTCGTGTTCTGTTTCTAGGCCTGGAAGAGAGTGGGGAAGAATTTGCTAGGATGCTTACCGAGCTCCTGTTTGAATTACACGTTGCCGCTACACCTGACAAACTCAATAAGGTCGGAACCAAGCCGTTCTGTGTCTTTGGTTTTAAAGGGGGCTGAGGAGAAAGAGGGTCTTGGTGGTAAGATTCCTCAGATCTGCAAGAAATAGGAAAACACACACACACACACACACACACACACACACACACACACGGCATAGCAGGAGGAGGGGAGCCAGAGGTCTGGAGACACTGGGATGGATGCAAGGCTTCTGAGACCTCCGTTCTGTAATTTACGAGTAATTATCTAGTGACCTTGAAAAAGTCAGTTGCCCTTTCACGGGGAACTAGAATGTTTTGTCAGAGGATGATTATCTTCAGAGTGAGGCGAGGGGGGAAATCATCATGGGACTTTCCAGACTCCCGCTCCCACCCTTGCTGTTTAAAGAGACATGCCGGTTTTAGAGCGATGAGAGAGGCTCATACCTGTCCTCCTACCTGGGCCACCAATGCTCCGACACATCTTAGGACAGTCCAGCTTTGACACTGCAGATTCCTCTAACACCACAGTGCATTTTGCAAGTTAGTACGGGGCCTGGCTGTGGGGTTTCTTAAGGAGATGCTGATCATTAACTACTCAAAGCTATGTGGTTTCTTTTCTCTCTCCCTTCCCTCCTATCTCGTACCAGAGGTTTGCATAGCCACTCGCATGCTGTAATGGGAAGGACAGAATGAGCTATAGAGGTGGTGGGGTGAAAATTTCTCTCTGTGAGGGGTCAGCGGTCCAGCAGGTCACTGGGAAATTACCTCGTTCATCTCCCTGCAGCACCTGCCACGACTTGGAGGGGAGAGGGGGGACTTCTCAGTTGCATGGGTCAGTCTTTAGTCCTAAAAGAGGACGTTTTAGGGTGGCTCTTCCCTAATCTGCTAGCTCTTACATTACCTCCCAGACATGTTAAACTTTGACATGGGCTTTAAGGTAACTCAGTGCTTAGCATAAAATGAGTGATATCTTCTACTTAAGCAAACAGCTTCAAGGATCTGATGAGCTCTAGATAAGCCTGTCCTATCTCCGAATCCAGGAATGACAGACCGGGTGAGGAAGGTGGGCTCTGCAGTTTCCAGTTAGCCACAGTTTTCTAGGTCACGGGTTACTTATGTGGCTCCCCCAGCAGTGCCAGGCCTCTGTTCACCCTAGAGGTCAGAGGGCCCGCCATGAATCGGAAGGAGCAAAGCTGTCCATCTTCTCCCCATGGATACATTATTGGTTCCTGAGATGACGAGGAAACCACCACATGAGGAAACTGGCTTCAGCCCTGACCCCCTAACTGATTCCCAGCCTATACAAGAAAGAGTACAGTTCTTCTTTTTACCGCCAGCCATGAAACCTGATATATTGCAGCGTCTGTCCTTTTTCTCATCTGAGTATCATTTTAAAATACCCTTTTAGAAGTTCTTAGGCCCTTCGATGTAACCTATACACTTTCTGTTCCACCCTTGTTTCCTCGTGTGTATTTTTTTTTTTTATAAGCAATGAGGTTGTTGTCTATGGGGCTTGAGGAATGGCCCCACATATCTGCCCTGGAGGGTCCGGGTTGAGAGGACTTGGTTTTCCCATTCCCACAGTAAAGGTGTTGTTTGGTTGGGGCCGTTGCAGGCCATGAAGAAAGCTCATGCCTGGGTTGAAGAGGATCGAAGCGTGGTGTCAATAGACGTGGCCAAAGGGTCGGAGGAGGAAGAGAAGAAAGAAGGAAAGGAAGTGGACGCTGACGAACCGGAAGAAGACAAAATGGGGGGCAAAGGAGCTAAGACTGTAGAGGTAAACCTGCCGCATCAGCCATGGCTATCTGTGATAAGGCTGTAAGGAGCGCTGTTTAAAGTGAGGGAACCACTTTCTATTTACGCCGCGTCCTACATTCTAGTAAGACTGCAACAGACACTCCAGTTTCTCCAGCCCAAGACAACGTATGGCTTAGCGTAGATTTTGTAGCTTTTCTCCATAATTTTATAATTTGAAAGCAGAAAGATCTTCCGGAACGTAATTGATTTATCTTTATGCAAATCTGTTACTATAAATTGTTTTTATGCTCCCTCGCTAATGAGGCAATTGAAGCTCTCTTTCACTGCTGCGGCTTCTTTCCTGCAGTTTAGTACACTCATACGCATATACTTTATGTCCTGCCTGCGCTCCAAAAGTCATCTGTGATAATTGTTCCTTATGCTGAGTTCCAATTTTAAAGCAACTAAGGTCGATTACTCCAAGGAAAAAATGTCCACTGGAGTGCCTTCACGCACCCCACTTACCATAACCTGCCTATTGTGTGGCCAGCAACAGTCTAACTGTTGAAGACACAAATGTGAATAGATTTGTCTTGTCCCTGGGACCTGGCAGCACTGCAGCATTGCCATTTAGTGGACACACACACACACACAAACGTATGCACGGTTTGGCTTTGTGTGGAGACCAGAGGCTGCCTTCTCTCATCCCCTTCAGTCATTTCCCACCTTATTATCTGAGTCAGGGTCTCACACTGGACCTGGAGCAAACCTAACATTGGCTGCAGCCAATGAGCCCCGGGATCAGTCATCGTCATCCTCCTGTCCTGGGGCTAAAGCTGTGCAGCACTTATGAAGGTACTGAGGATCCAAACTCGGGTCCTCATGCTTGTGCAAAAGCACTTTACAGACTAAACCACACCCCCCACACCCTTTGAATTTTATAGGGATACAGGATTACATCATCTAGGGGCCAGGGTGTTGTAGCTCAGTAATACAGTACGTGCTTCGAATCATGTCCCGTTTTTTAATGAGACAGGGATTTTTGAAAAGAGGCTGCTTAGTGAATAATGCTCTTGTGTGCATTCGTTTCAGGAAGTGTACATGCTGTCCATTGAAAGTCTGGCTGAAGTCACTGCTCGCTGCATCGAACAGCTTCATAAAGTTGCAGAGTTGATTCTCCATGGACAAGAAGAGGAAAAACCAGCTCAAGTCCAAGCAAAAGTTCTGATAAAGTTAATGCAACTTTTAATTCTTACTTTTTAAATAGCATGTGTGTATGTGTGTGTGTGTGTGTGTATGTGTGTGTGTGTATGTGTGTGCAGGTGTGTGTGCCACTCAAATGGACATGCACACATACTCTAAACACCTAAAGATTTGGATTTTCATGTCAACTGTTATGGTCATTTTAGGAAATAAGGACTCCCTTAGGAAATACATTATACAGCAATAATAATAATAATAATAATACATAGGAGGAGTTGCTTTTGAGATTTAAGAGGAGACACACTAATGCATTTAGAGGTATAAAAATGTTTATTTTAATAGATTGAATTCTTCAAAGCACAGAACATTGAGGGTAACTATGTATTTATAATGTACCAACAGAGAAAGGACACCCTAATATAACTTCTCAGTTCCCTGCACAAAAGCAGGCAGACACACACCACCTTTTTCAGCAACTTTACCTGCCCTGCCTAGTCTGTTCTCTGGGCCAGCTAGCCACTAATACAAGACAGTTCACTGTAGGCTGCATTCCTGTGCTATACACTGAAGTTTATGTTCTCCAATAAACAGTCGTTGTTATTAATTTATCTAGTATTATGTAAACATAAATACACATAATATATATATGAAAACAGTATTGAATCTTTTTGAAAATAGAAAGCAGTGCTAAAAACAAATCAATTTTTATGTCTAATTATATGCCATGGAATATCAGCAGATGTCCAAATACCCCTTTGTTATTACTAAAACAAAGGGGCCAAAGTTATCTCCCAAGAAAGAACATTGGGACACACACACCTACACACACACACACACCTACACACACACACACACACACACACACCATTATTCACATGCATTTCGCCAGCTCACTAATTTTACTACGTCTGACAAGGCAAATTATATATTTAGAAATAAACTACACATTATGTGATAATTCTAGAGAGATGGTATATGTTCTAACATAAAATGCCGAGGACAGCATCTAGCTACTGCCGTGTCTTTGTAGGGATCTGAAGGAGAGCTGAGGCACAGAAATCCCAGGGCATGAGTCCTGGGACCTTGCTCTTAGCACCTTTCCATTCCCTTGTTTGTCCCAACCTCATCCAGCTGTGCTGACCCCTAGCGGGTTGGTTGGTTCAGTGAGTGCCCTCCCACCGCCTGCCCAAGAGCACACCGCATGATTCTCTGATGTCTTCTGGCCTCACCCACAATGATTTCTTCAGACAAATTTCAGATGGATGGATGGATAGATGGATGGATGGATGGATGGATGGATGGATGGATGGATGGATGCCTCCATGTGGTTCATCATCCCTGATACTTAGGCCTAGGGGTATAGTTCGGTGGCGAGCCTGTGAGCACATGGAGGCCCTAGGCCCATCCCCCAGCATCATACAGAAGGAATGAAGGGCAGGGAGATGTCTGACTCAGTGAAGTACTTGCTGTGATCACCTGAGCACCAGACTTAAATCCCCAGCTTCCAAATAAAACAACAGACAGAGCTGCAGGCACCTGTAATTTCAGAGTTAGGGAGGTGGGAAGAAAAGGGTCCATCCCTCCTTCCCCCAGTGTGCACATAGAACATATGTGCATATATATATGCACATATAAACACCTACACACACACACCTCTGAATATTTAGGTTAGACAGAGTCTAACAAAACAGAACAAACCATCTTCTTTGCTTTCAGTAGCTCCACTAACATGCAATATTCTTAATCCAGAGAGTGTCTCTGGTGCCATTTTATTCACTATAAATCACACACTGTAATTGTTAGGAGAAAATCAGACAGAACACACATTGTTTGGCGATTGTATTGTTTTCAGTTTTTGTCATCTGCAGTTAGTATAAACATTCTGATTAATTTTGTCTTTCTTGCTTTATTTTTTTGGAGTAAAGACTTACTTAAAAATGAATGGCCAAAGAAAAGTCCACATTTTGAGAAATGTTGTAAAGAAAATTTCCAGGGATCATTATTTTGAGGCAAGTGGGAATAACACAATCAGGATACAGAATCTGGATATGGTAGAGCATGTCCATAGTCCCAAATCTCTGTAGGCTGAGGCAGGAGGATCTCTGTAAGTCAAGGCAGGCCAGATGGGGACACATAGTGACACACTGCTGAAAAGGAATGGAAGGATTTGGGTGCTGGCTGAGCCACGCCCAAGACCTTGGGTTGTTCTCCTGCACTAAGAGGGGTGTGTGCGTGCGCGCGCGCGCATGCATGAGTGACTGCCTGAGTTTGCGTTTTAATCCCCTTTCTACACTCGCCACTGTGTGTTCCATGCAGGTTACTCAGTAGATTCAGTTTAGCCATTAGATGACGTGTGAACGAGTGCCTCACTGAACCTTCGTTATTTTAAAATGACCCAGACACTGGAGGGAAGTCACCTGACCTGAGTTTCCACCCCTGTGAAAAAGATGTTCAAACCCAAAATTTCCATGCACGTCACTTTGAATCTAAAAGGAGGGCAAATTAATTAGAGGATTATTCCTTAACTAAACATGGAAATAAAACTGTGAGTCGTGAATGATTGTTGAGGACGACTGCACATTTCTGTAGAGCGACTTCAAACTCAGGCACTGCCTTTTTGACGTCATACCGTCGTTCAAGTCACACTAGTCGTCATGAGGTTTACGTTACTTTATAGAAAACCCCACAAACCTCTTTTTTTTTCTTATTTCAGATTAACCACGGCAATGTGCAATGAAGTAGCCTCCTTATCGAAGAAGTTTACAAATTCCTTAACCACTGTTGGGGTAAGAATACAATTCGGACCATTTTCTTACATTGTTGAGGGAGGTGGAACCATGAGGAGACGTCAGGGATGTGATAGCTTTTGTCACAACTCCATAATTACAGCTGTGTCATGCTGTTTTCTAAAATCAGGCTGAGGTCCCCTCTCTAGAGCTCTACCCTGCTTTGGCACAGACTCCAGTCTGCTGTCTGCCTGGGCTGTAGACTTCAGTCTGCTATCTCAGACAGCTGGACTGTTTGGTGAGTGGGCAGATCTCTGTGGACCTCACTTTATTCATGAATCAAAAGAAAGGGTATCAAATGAAGGTTCCTTCCCATTGCACATTATCTATCATTACATTACTCAAGAATCTCTATTAAAATAATTAACTTTAAATATCATCATTCAGTATTTCCCTCAGTCTAATAAGCCACATATGGTAAGAATTTCAAAAGAAAAATTTTGTTGTCAATTAACATGTGTTTCTGTTCTTAAGCTGTTCTTAATAGCTGTGAAATGTTGCACATATTTCAATGTGTGGCTTCTGGTTACATATCTAGGTTGTGCCCTTTTCTGTCCCTTGTAGGCTGGGGAAATGGCTTAGCCAGTGAAGGATTTCATGTGCAAGTGTGAGACTCTTGAGTTCACATCCCCAGACATGCCTGTAAGCAGTGCTCTGGAGGGAGACTAGGGGCTCCCCCAGGGCAAGATGGCTTGCTGGAGTAGCCAAATGGGCCAGCTCTGGCTTCAGCAAGAGACCTTGTCTCAGTAAATAAGGAAGAGTGTGATTGAGGAAGACACCAAGCACCAGCCTTTGCCTCCATGCTCATGTGCACACACATGCACCTGCACATGCATGCAAACATGTGTGATTCCCCCATACTACATACATATGTATGTAGGGGAAGAAGAAATCAGTCATATTATAAAGTTGGACAGGAGGAGCTAGAGGGAAACACTCCTCTTTTACCTTCCTACTTAGTCCTAGATGCAAGATCTGACCCTTTCCCAGAGACACAGGAAACAGGCTTTAGTCAGGGTATTTACAATTGCAATGTACAGTTTTCTAGGAATGACTGGAAGACTGAAACCAGGGCTATGCTCTCTCTGGGGCCGGTGGGTTACAAATGGCTCAGATAAAGAGGAGCTTTATCGAAGTTGGTAGAAGACCATGAACAGCTTTGGTGATAGAGTTCACTCCCACTCTGAAACATCCCTACAATCTGTCTCTCCTTCCACATTCCTTTTTTCTGGGTGAGAAGTTTCAGAAGATCACCAGCATGGGTCAGATGGTCAGATGGCCGCCTTGATGTCACTCAGTGTTGTTGGGGGCAAGATGGCGGCATGTAGACCTACATAGCTGCTGGATTGTGACTGCACTGTAGGCAAAGAGCAGTTCTTAAAAGAAATGGGATTTGTTCCCCATATTTCCACTAAGTGACACTATGGATAAAGGGTGAGTTACAGGCCACCAACCTGTTCTGCTGTCAAGAACTGTCTGGTTTGCTCAGTCTATCTTGGGCTTATCTATTTTAGGTTTTCAGCAATTCCATATCATCATCAGTAAGCAGAACGATGGGGAAATGGAAGTCATTGATAGATGGCTATCAGTGATTAACGTATTGATAGGGAAGAAATCTCTCTACTCCAAGTTACTTGATGGCAGGCTTTGGTGGGCATGGTGGGTCCCCAACACAGTGTGAGGGCTTTCCTCATCAATTTAGGTTCCAAGCTCTTCTGTTGCATCTCCCCACTTTCTGCAGTTCATTAGCTGAGGACCCCAAGTTGCAGAGAGGAGCTGATGCACCCAGGTCTCTCCATTGACCTCCCAGCTCCCCCATCAGCAGCCTGTCAGGCATTAGACAGATAACCAACTGTTTGGTGCTCCAGGACTGTCTGTGGGTTGTTAAAGGATTTATGTTGAACAGGTTTTTCTCCCGGTGTGGGTAAGATTTATCATACTGTTTTCTTCTCCTTGTACCACATCAGACTCTAGCTTAGTGCTTTCCAAAGCATGCACACCAGCCACCTGGAGACCTTGTTAAAATGCAGATTCTTATTCAGCCCGTCTGTGTGAGCTAAGGACAGGGATTCTGCATTGTTAATTAGCCCTAGGGTGACCAAGCCAAGGTCTTTCCCGAGCCAAGATCTACACAGGCTGAGCCAAGTTTCTGGCAGGTGTGTGTGTGGACTTACAATTGTACACATACCCAAACACAAGTACAAACATTTTCAAGTGCAAACATCAGCAAATGTGTGTCGTCCATTTGGAGACCGGGAAAGCTACATCTGAAATGGAGCTCACCACAAGCCACAAAGCCCCCGTCTGCAGCTCTGAAGAATCATTTGCATCCATCATTGTTTCTGCTTTCCAAAGCAGCCATTATTCATAACTTGAAGCTAACGAGTGTGTATTGCTCTCCAGGCTCCGTTTAAATGGCTCACATATCTCATCGATTCTGAAAACCAATGTCATCTTGCTGCCCTCTTTTTGATTGTATCTTAGAGGTTTATTGATAGTCACATAAACATGAAAGCAAATACTATCATGGATTTTCTGGTTACTTACTTAAGTGTCTTGAGTGTTTGAAGAGGTTCTTCCCCACCCCCTGCAAGCCTCCACTGTGGTTTCCTCAAAGAGGCATTAGCCTCTGAAGAGTAATGCCAAGGAAGGAAGGAAGGAAGGCTTCTCTGGAAAGATAGACTTCATTCATATGCTTTTGTTTGCTCCCACAGAGCCTTCCGGGCACAGTAAGGGAACCCAGCCCACTAAGACTGCCTCATTAAAGATTCATCGCTGTAGGCGGCTGTTGAGCATTTTAGATAGGGAAGCCAGCTGATTGACAGCTGAAAAATATAAATAAGGATAGCAATCATCTCTCCCCTTTGGAACACCTAGAACAGGGATTCGTTCTCCATGCTGCACACACACTTGTGGGTTTCAAACCTGGATCTGCAGACCTGTTTTGAAGTTCTCTTTAAGAATGCTCTCACCATGTCACTCCTCTGGTAGATAACCTACAGAACTTGCGCTCATAGGTGAAGTCGGGGAAGAAGGGAGAGAAGGAACAAAGAAAGAAGAAGCAGAATAGACTACTAGGATAAATAAGCGCAGGACTGGAAATTTCGAGGACAAAAAAAAATGAAACAACAACAATGTCTCAGGGTCTAGAGAGATGACTCAGTAGTTGAAAGCATGTATTACTCTTGCAGAGGACCCAAGTTCAGTTCCCAACACCCACAGATTACATATTGAAGATCATAACTGTCTACAAATACAGGTTCCGGAGACTCCAATGCCCTCTTCTGTCCCCTGAGGGCACCTGGACGCCCATGCACACCCCCTACGCCAACATATATATGTAATTAAAAATAAATAGAATAAAATTCGTAAGAATCTCAGGAAGCTATACAGATGCCTTAATTAAAATGTGCAGTGAGGCATGGCACATGTCTACAATCTCAGCCTTTGGAAGCACGAGGCAGGAGGATCATGAGTTTGGGCTAGTCTGGGCTACACAAAGACCAAAAAAGATTTTTTTTTAAACACAATAATAAAGATCATGACAAATTTACCATCAACATTGTAACTTGATCTGTGTGTAGGATAGCATCAGGCAGATTGGATCCAATCAGCTACAAGCATTCCACCACATAAAAGGAGTTTATATTTGTAGCAATGTGAACTCACGTAAATTGCTCAACCTCCCGATTGCCATTTCTTCATCCGGCTAGTGCCTAGGCTTACTGCAGCACCAAGCCCCTCCTAGGATTGCTGGTAGAATTAGAGATGGTGTAAGGAAGGCGCAGACACAAAGCCTGTTCTATGGTGAGCGCACTTCTTCCTCTAAGACATTCCTCTACAAGTGGTGTCTTATATTTGATGTGCTAAGCCTTATGGTCCGAGGCCCTAATCTGTCAATTTCATACTTTCAATTTCACAGAGCAACAAGAAGGCTGAAGTCCTTAACCCCATGATCAATAGTGTGCTTTTAGAGGTAAGTAGCCCCCAGAGAGAAGTATTCCGAATCAAAGTGAATGCTATAGCTACGTTCCTTTCTTCTCTTTTCTTCCTCCCTGTCAGCAAGTGTTATTGGAATTCTAAATCTTATCATCAACAGTCTCACAGTCTCTCTCTCTCTCTCTCTCTCTCTCTCTCTCTCTCTCTCTCTCTCTCTCTGTGTGTGTGTGTGTGTGTGTTCATTTCTGTAGCTCAGCCAGCTGTAAAGCATCTGGTAGAACTGCAATGCCTAATTTCCAAGAATTCCTGATTATAAAAGGAAATGCTAAGCTTGCAGGTTATTTCCTGCCACCATTTCCCCCAGCAGACACAGATTTTTGCTGCCAAGTTTGACCCTGTGATTATTGGCTGCAATGGAGGATTATTACCCACTGGTGATTTTCATAAAAACAGGCATTTCCCTTCGTTCACGAGAACTTTTAGTATAGCTGAGTCTAAGTTTCAGATTAGCAAAAATGATGCAGACCGCCTGCCCATTCAGTGACAAGCATAGAGTCCCCATAAGGGAGGGCTCACTGTCTGCCCCGCCTGCTCACTAGGACTCAGTGACTCGGTGACAGCAGCTGCACAGATGGAAGGCGATCCCAGCACTGCTGTGTAGCTCTGCAGAAAACCAACCCAGGGATGTAGGACAGAAGCAGTCCAAGATGCCTTCCTAGTCTTGGAGAGTGGCCATGGCGTTCTGCATGGGGGCAGTGGAGGCATTAGAGGCTAGGCTGTCAGACTCTTGCACGTGGGATAGCCACAGGCCCTCCCTAGCAGCTGTGGAACACAGGCAATGCACAGTGCCATCGTCTTCACATTTGGATGGCAAGAGTAAGCTCTGGAGATCACATCGCATCGGAAATGCTGCCTAAGAACTGATGGCGACGTTGCTGGGAATTGTGTCTCGTTGCTAAACAAGACGGTCCACGGACAAAACTTAACCAAGTGGGGGCAGCGAGTGTCACGGCTTAGGACAGACACAGTCATGCCATGGAGTCAACTAAAAGGAGCAGGAACTGCAGGCACAAGCCCAGTGGAACAGACACAGCTAACAGAAACCCTGGAAGGCTGAGGCAGAATATGGGATAAGAAAAATCTGTCCTCTGGAAAATGGGGCATGGTGCTGATTACCTGCAATCCCAGTACTCAGAGGTCTGAGGAGGAGGATGGTGAGCTCAAGACCAACACAGCAATAAGTGAAACTCAGTGTCCCTTCTTAAATCTCCCACCCCAGATCTCTACCTTGGCTGCCAGGTTAAACATGTCCATTAGCACATTAATTTGTGGTGCACAAATATGGTACCCAATAATTATCCACTGGCCAAGGAGAAACTTCCATGTTCTAGATACCCTCCCTAAACTTCACTGGCCATTTTTACACTTATCTCTCCGGGGCTCTCTGTGTGGCGCTTTCAGTAAATTGACTGTGGTTTAGACCCTAGCCTCCTCTGTCCTGTGATTTCAGGACCATGGGGTTGACCTGAGAAAGGGGTAGATGATATTGGCCATGCCAGGCCATGAATTTACACATGCTCATATCCCTTAAAGCCCGTGGAAATGATTGTCTCATTTTGAATGAGGTTCTTTGGCTAAAGATCTGGGCATAGTCCATCCAAAACATGTGCTTACATTTGCTGCAAGCACAGACATTCTGAGAATTTCATGATATTGTTGTGCTTCCCTCTCCTCGGAGGAAAATGAATGTTGTTAGGGTTGAATAGATGGCTCAGCAGTTAAGAGCACTGGCTGCTCTTCCAGAGGACCTGAGTTCAATTCCCAGCATCCACTTGGTAGCTCACAACCATCTGTAATGGGATCTGACTCTCTCTACTTGTGTGCATTAAGTCAGAGCATACGTATATGTGTATATGTATATATTACATATTATATATATATAATATATATAAAATCTAGAGAGAGAGAGAGAGAGAGAGACAGACAGACAGACAGACAGACAGAGAGAATGAAAATGCTGTTATATGGAAATACCCACAGCTCTGTTTTTCCTTCTTGCAGGGCTGCAATAGCACCACATATGTCCAGGACGCCCTCCAGCTGCTGCTCCCGGTACTGCAGGTCTCCCACATCCACACCAGCTGTTTGAAAGCTACAGCCCAGACAGATTCCAGCTAGTTCGATGGGCAGGCCACATCTCATCACTGCGTACCATTTCAAGGCAACGGACTTCTACGTCACTGGCCAGACCATCTGAGGACACTACAAGCAATTTTTGCACAGTTTTGAAAATACAGAATTAACATTTCTCTGAACGAATACTGTTTTATCAATAATTGTTTTCTTTATGTTAACTTAAACTTGTACTTGTTTTATCGAAGTTTTCCTTTAATTTGCAGTTCATTCACAAATATATCTGTTTCCCTGGTCAACAAGACTATATTTAGAAATTCATAGGGAGACCCTAGATTTTTTTGTTCAGCTTTGAAATGTCTACCTTTCTGCACCCTATTTTTCTAAAACATGGCTTTAAGTGAGTTCTTATACTGAACTTCATTTTATTGCATAAACATCATAAGCAAAAATAATGCTACTTATTTGGTTTTTAAAAGGACATAAATATCCTTTTGTAGTCATTCGTTTTGTGACAAGATTTATTGAACACCTACTATAAAGGAATATGATATCACTCCAACAGATACATGTTCTTAAAGATGATTTATAATAATCTTTAACATACTTTAAGATACTGAGTAAGATGTTCTCTTAAACCATAAAGTGCTTGCAGAACAAAGTAAATGGGTGGTTGTTTAAAATGTGCAACCCTTCAATTTATTACAATTTTCAACCTCTTTGAACTTTTTTTTAAATTTCAGATTACCTCTAGGGTAAAAATATGTATGAAAGGGGGTATGAAACAATATTTATTTTTGAGATGGCAGTCTGCTATGTAGCCTTGGCTGGCCTAGAACTCATTATGTAGACCAAGCTAGCCTAGAGCTCACAGGGATCTGCCTGCCTCTGCCTCCCAAGAATTAGGATTAAAGGTGTGCACAACTACACCTGCCTGACCTGATGGAGTATTTTAGTTTAGGGTATGTGATGGAAAAATTACAAAGCTGAGAAGCATTTCAACAGAAAACTAAAGGAATTTTAGCCAAGTAGACCCCGACCTGCATTTCAAAAAATGCCCACTAACCCGATCACACACATGGTGGTGGCAAAGGGTGGAAAGTCTTTGGCCAAGTTATTGATCCAGGGAGACACGTCAAAGACCTTGCAGGGAGCAGTGGTCCTGATGCTGGGCTCTTCTGAGACACATCTGTTCTTTCCAGTCTGAGATTCTCTGGCCTGCTTCTGTTTGAGCCCACCACTGGCATCCCCGCCAGCAGTGTCCAAAATACTCCCGCCCAGTGGCTTATCCCAGGGCAAATGATGCCTGTAGTCTGCAAAGGGAGAAAATCCCTCCTTTGTATTTGCTTTTGTTCCTGTGTAGAAGCAACTGTGTCTATCCCCTAGGGGCCAAGTGGATATCTGAATTCTCTCAGTAGCATTTTTGTGTGTCTGTTTTGTTTTGTTTTGGTTTTCAGCTGTATGTCTCCTGAAACAACCAAATAAAAACTCAAGAACAATTTATTTGCAACCTAGACAAATAAAATTCTCTTAAAAAAAAAAAGTCAAGTAAAGGTGTAGCATTTCTCCTCCACGACGTCTGGAAGGTTTCTGACGCTAAGTGTGGTGGTGATTAACTGTTGACCTCTATGACCTCTATGAATTCTATCATTCTTAAGTATAGAGCAGAAGAAATAAACTAGATTTATAATTTTCACACACGAGGGATTTGTGCATTAACTAGAAATACAAAAGAAAAACAAATACCTCCAAGGCTTTATAGATCTTCAGACTTAGCCTCTCCACAGCCGTGAGTCCTGGGGCAGTGGCTCAGCAGGCAAAGTGTTGAGAATGCATAATAGCCAGCATTTGACTCCCTAGCACCCATGTGAAGTCTGTGTGCACACCTGTAATCCCAGCAGTGGGAGGTAGAGACGGGGATTCCCTGGGGCTCATCAGCCAGCCAGTGTAACCAACCGATGAGCCCCAGGTTCAGTGAGTGAGAAGGCTCCGCCCAGGGAGTGGCACTATTAGGAGGTGTGGCCTTGTTGGAGTAGGTGTGTCCCAGTGGGTGTGGGCTTTAAGACCCTCCCCATAAGAAAGAAGCATCGACAGTGGGCTGGCTGAAGGAAAGAGCTAATTACCAGAAAACGCCCCAGTGCAGGAAGCAAAGGCGTCCTTGAACTGCGTAGAAAGAAATCAGCTGCTCTGAAGTGCTTATGATTCCAGAGACGCACCTTCCGTCCAGGCTGGCCACGGTGCACCAGTCTGAGAAACAAAACAGGAAGGGTCCTCTCAAATCTACAAAATGTTGAAATAACCATTGTATTTCTCTTTGTCCTGAAAGAGTGCCGCGTGTGTGCTCACACATGCACACATGCACACGCACACTGAACAGATAAGGCTGATCTTGCTACACAACTTCAAATGGTGTTTGATTTTATAAAAGTAATTACGAGAGCCAAGCCGGAGCGGGTTTTGGGTTTTGGTTTTGAGTTTTTTTCTTATTTCTTTTCTTTCCTTCTTTCTCTCTCTCTCTTTTCTTTTTCTCTTTCTTTGTTTCTTTGTTTCTTTCTTTCTTTCTTTCTAGATAATATAAGAAATTGCCCTTTGAGCCTTTCTCTAAGCGTGCTCTTGCTGGGCAGTGGTTGTGCACACCTTTAATCCCAGCACTTGGGAGGCAGAGGCAGGCATATTTCCGAGTTCGAGGCCAGCCTGGTCTACAGAGTGAGTTCCAGGACAGCCAGGACTATACAGAGAAACCTTGTCTTGAAAAACCAAAAAAAAAAAAAAAAGATGATACTAGAAAATCCATCTCAAAATGGTGGTCCCGTTCTGGTTTTGCAGTTAATTAACATTCATAATGCCACTGGAGTGGCCTTAGACCAGCCCTTCTTCTCCTGAAACAAAATAAATGAGGGGTCACCGTGAGTTTTATTTCTGAGCTATCCTGTTCCATAGGTGGGTTTGTATTTGTGTCCTGTATGTTCACAGGTCTAAAGAGCGGCATGGTTTTCTTCGATTTCTATCTTCTGTCCTATATTCTACACTTTATGGTTAAAATACGACAACACACACAGTGAAAATATATTGATGTTATTTCTACCAGTTCTACTGTCAGAGGTCATCACCGATTGGACACAGAGAGAGTGCAGAGGGTTGGGATTTTTATGTTGGGACTTGAACTAAGTCCACCTTTGTCTGGATCGCAGAGGATTTTTCTCAGCATGAGCCATCAGCCAAGAAGCAACAGGATTAGGCCAGCCTGTAGTGACTGCGACTCACCTGACTGGCCTGCCTCTGGTATTAGTCTCAAAGGAAGTTTAACCTGAAAAGAATAATACACGGCTGTCTTCAACGCGCAGTTCGCGGAGTGCAGAAATTCGGGGGATCCAGGCTGATCTCTCTTCCTGCCCTGCGTGTTCAGCTGGTAGGCGTCTCACACGCGATTTGGAAGAAAACGGCAGCACTGAAGCCAAGGCCAGATGGGCGAAACCTTGGCAGAAAGCGGAGCTAAGCCTTGGAGGCCAAGCTTGCCATCTTTGTCCTGTTTCTCTCGCAGGATTTTTTTTTTAACTATCATTAAGTGCACAGCTTCCAGGATCAGTTTTTACCAATCCGCCCTGCTTCTCCCCCTCTCTAATTTCCTTTCCCCATTTACCAGAAAGCCATCCACTCAGAATTTCAACCATGATTATTCTTATGTATTTACTGTGTGTTTAGTGTGTAATGCATGGTTCCGTTAAATATTCACAATCACCCGTGTTGTGTTTTAGAAAAACACAAGGAAGGAAGGAATGTGTTTGGTGGATGTGCAGTCAGGTATGGGGAGACGGGGTGTCTCTGCAGGCCCATGCCGAGGCATAACCTTCCACTGTGGGACCAGCCACATAACAGTATAGTATAGAACAGAGTTATTCAGGACATGAGACCAAGAAAGGCAGAGAGGGGGGAGGGGAGGGGAGGGGAAGGGAGGGGAGAGGAGGGGAGGGGAGGGGAGAGGAGAGGAGAGGAGAGGAGAGGAGAGGAGAGGAGAGGAGAGGCAAGAGGGAGCCCCTTTTATAGTGAGTCAGGCACACTTGGCTATTGCCAGGTAACTGTGAGGCGGAGCTTAGACAAAATTCGAACAACCTGATTGGACGCTGGGTAGATTATAATTACAATTCCCACCACAAGAACAAAACAAAAAACAAAAAGCAAAAAACAAAAACAAAACCAGAGTCTCAGACAAGTTAGGTAACTGGCCCAGAGTTGTATGAGCAACAATGGAACTGGAATTTGAACCCAGGACAGTCTGACCTCACTAGCTAGCATTTTGAACAAGTTAGAACCACCTAATGTAAGGGGAAAGCCACTAAGCTCAGATTTACAGGCTTAGGCGCGGGAAGCCCCAGGCTTGGGACACAACTGAAAGCTTCAGTTGTGTGCTTTGCTTGTTGTCACGCAGCTGAGAACAGAAACTAAAGAGAGCCGGTTGGAGCACAGCACGTGGGGTTACCTGGCCCCTGCTGGCTCTCACCACAGCTTTGTTATCCTTTCTCAGACTTTTACACTGAGCAGCTCCGGGATCCTGTCCTCTCTGCTTCCTCTTCCCTCCCCGTCCCCGGTCCCCGTCTCCATGCCAGGGAACCCAGTCAGGAACCAGCACCATCCCTGAGCCTTGAAAACCTCCTCGCTTCCCGGAGCACAGCAGTTTTTAATGCTCTCCCCGCCTTAAAGATCACAGCCTTGTGTAGAAAAGCTTTAAGCTGTGTCTTCACAAAGTTCCATAGGAGTCCGAGAAACGTTCTAAAAAGAAATGCTACCTGATGCCTCCTGATTGGATGAAACCTTGGCAAAAAGCGAAGCACTGGGCGCTAGAGCCAAGGGACAATGGGGGTGCTGACAGCGGTGATGGTGAGGACGATCAATGAAGTAATGGTAATAAACGTGTAATTATTTCTTGCATTTCAGATTCCCGGAGTAAGCACTCTTCCTCCAGTCTCATTGAATCCCCAACACTAATCTCATAAGATAGCTATGGTTACTATCATATTCCTTTACAGATGACAAGCTCCGTCAGAGAGGTAAAATTACCTGCCTATGATCATCCAACTCCTAACTGCAAGAGCAGGGAATCCCATCCCAGCCGTAAATAAACCGCTGGACAGAGCTCAAGGACATACTGATACCCGACAATAAAAGAGAATATCTGTCCCTTTGTTTTCCCATTGGCTGAGATCTTTGCTTCTAACACCTGACTGTCCATCTTTGTATTCCTTAGCCTCCCGCAGAGCGCTGCTGCACTGTGACCCTGCCAGTGCCTTAGAGCCCAGGAGATGGCAAGTCACTGTACCATCCACTCCCCTCCCTCGTTGTCTTCATGGTATGACCCTCAAATGCTGAGTGGCCCACTGTTCACTGGAAACTCCGATTGTCACTTATTGACAGTGATGTTGCAACATGAATGTCTGGTGTCTCCAGACAAAGTGAGGATAGGGACAAGGTGTGGGCAGGGGAAGCAGTTCACTGCTGGGGACTCACACAGGATGAGAACGCAATTGGGGAGCTGTAGGACGGACTCGGGCCATTTCTCTGTCGGTAAAAGGCTTTTGATACCCGTAAGCTGTTGGGGCTTGGTTTGTTGCTGTGTGTTGTAATGCTAGGGTCTATACAGAAGTTCTAACTGCTGACGAGTTAGATTCTCACCTCGACCAGCTTTTGTTGTGCAAACCTTGTTCCTTAATTTAAAACTATAGGTTAAACATAAATGGCTACAGCCAGTTACTGGGGGGATTAGAGGTAGGCAGGTCTGGAGTTACCTGGTTGGGGCTTTCAGAGAGAAGGAAGAAGAAGGACAGGGAGGAGGGGGGAGGAAGCTACCGGAAGAGAAGATGGACCATGAGCACATGGCCAGGAGAAAGAACGAGTACTTGGGGTGCACTGCTGGGGAAGCAGCCAGGCCAGCAGTTAGAAAAGTAAATTAAGTGTTACCCCCGCCCCCCAGTAATTGTCAACGGGTCTCATTCATTTGTCAGCTAGGCGGGGATAAGTTGACATTGGTTCTACAACAGTGAGAGCGTCTTTGCTGGACGCATCTTCGCCTACAGAGCCTCATGCCCCGCCCCTCTGCCATATTCTCCCGCCTCCATTCAAAAGCCTCCTGTGGCCACACACCTGTAACCACAGCAGTCAGGAGGTGGAGGCAAGAGGATCAGGAGTGAAGATCATCCTTGGCTACATAGAGAGTTCAAGGCTAGCCTGGGCTACCTGTTTCAAAACAATAGCAAAGTTCTTTGAGTGAAGCCCCTCCCCTGCTTGCTCGTTTTTCCCTAAGGGTATCTCTATACAACACTCTCTGTGTCACGCCTCTGCCTGACGCTGGGATGCGATTTCCACACGCCAGGACTTCTCATTGCTTTGCTCTCTGTTGTGGTCCCAGCACCTTACTTAGCACCTAACTGGCCTCCAGTAATTTCTACTTTGAGGAATTCACCCTTTGAGGCGCCTGTCAAGACTTTAAAGTAGGATTAACTGTAATGAATATTAGGCTAACTATGAAATGTTGTGAAACTATTTTTAAAAAAATAAAGATAAAAAGAACCAAAAGAGTGAAATGTCCCTATGAACTGTCGAGTTGCTAGGTGGACAAGCAGTTCTAGGCTAGTTATGTAAATTAACATGAATGTGTGTTCAAAGCACACTACACACAAACACACAAAACTATAAAAACCACAGAGGCCATGGAATGGACCAAGTGGATGGGCATAGCAGAATTTGACACAATCATGCTAAAGGACTCCAGCCCAGTTTGTAAGTTAAATTAAAACCTTTTCAATATATATTTTTAAATGTGTATGAGTGTTTTACCTAACGTGTGTCTGTGTATCAATCACATGCATGCCTGGTGTGGGAGGAAGCCAGAAGAGGCATCAGATCCCCTGGGAGTGGAGTTACAGACAGCTGTGAGCTGCCATGTGGGTGCTGGGAATTGAACCTGGATCCTGCAGAACGCTATTAACCACTGAGCCATCTCTCCAGCCTCAAGTTGTTAAAACTTTTCAGTAAAAATGTATTAATGGGTGAGTTAATATAAGTGCATTTAATAATCAAAAGAGTCTAAATAAATTATTTCCCACAAGGAGGTAAAACATTAAGAGTCTTACCAGATAAGAAAAATATGGAATATACAGATTAGTTTTGATGAGAATAGAAATATCTGGGAGTCTCTACAACTTGAGTTTCTTATATGCTTTCAGGGCCAATGTTGATGACCATGCACATCTGTCCTTGACTTTCTCAGGATAGTGCAAACCCAGGGTTCTAAATGCAAAACTTCTAAAGATTATGCTGATTTAAACAGAGGACTGGGGCATTCCTGTCTCGTTGGAACAGTCTTAGCCAGATGCTCTCCCTATTCATCCTTCTCAACCTGACTGGCTCTGGGACCTATAACCACTACAGAAGCCATCGCAGACACTTCCGGAGAGAAATGCCCAGCAAATGAATTGACTCAGTGCTTTGGAGATGCTAGCTTGATGCTCAGATGCAGATCATGTTTGCAAGAGACAGTTTACAATCTGCTCGTCTCCACAGATGCAGCACAGGGGCATTCAAATCCCTGCGACTGCAACTTCTGTCTCTCCCGCTCTACACTGATGAGAAAGCGGTAGACACAACGGGTCTGGGGTGAATGAATCTGGGACTCTGCTCTGCTCCACAGCTCTATGCCAGTCAAAAGGAGACCAATAAATAGAAAGCACATGACAATCTCGAGTCCTAATGACTTCCCAGAACCAGAGCATGGGTTTGTCATGTCCTTGGCAGAATCTAAACCATTTGGTGCATAGAGGAAAGTGCTAAATCATTTTGGGCATTCTATGTCTTTTAAAGCACTTCTTTAACGCCTAAGTACTTTCCTACTTCATTATCAAAGCAGAAGTACTCATCATTCACTGGAAGTCATATTCCCAGCCAAATAAGACAGGTAAGAGAGAGATGTTACAATTCAAACACTAGGTATCAGTCACACTTTTACTACTATAAGCAAAGACCTGACAGAAACAGTTTAACACTGGAAGGACTTATTTGGGCTCACTGTTTCAGAGGATCTGCCCATGGTTGCTTGGCCCTAAACACGGGATCTAAACATCATGGCTGCAGGACCGTGTGACAAAGTAGAGCCATTCACCCCATGGCTGCCAGGAAACTGTGGAAGAGAGGGAATGCCCGTGCTCAGCTGGCCTTCCTTTCCCTCCCCTTTCATTCCATCTGAGCAGTCACAAGCCCCCAGCATCAATCTGCCCATATTCACGGGAGTCTTTACCCTTCAGCTAATCCTGACCAGAAACGACACAGATGCACCAAAAGGTAGAGGTGTGTCTCACCGATTTTAAATCCAGTCAAGCTGACATTATTAACCATCCCAGTAGGCATCCTATCCATTTCGTTTAAAACCACATAGTCTCTGGCAAAGAATACAGAGCAAAACCTGACAACTCCCTGAGAGAAATCATGTGCAAAATAACAAGTTTGCTTGCTGAAGAACACCCAGTGTCCTGCATGGCCGGTCATTTCCACCTGCGTCTGCCACAGAGGCAAGAGTTGGTCCAGTTACTGCCAGTGCACCAGTACCAACGGGGAATCCTCATCAAATGGTCTGAAATTGGCAAGCTTAAAGAATGAAAGGCTCATTGGCTTTTAAGAGCAGGAATAAAGCCCTCCGTGTATCGCATCCAAATGTTGCCTTTTTTTTTTTTCTTTGAAGCAAGCCCGTTTTAAAGCTGAAACTGAAACAAATTGCAGGATAAAGTTCAGGAGAAAAATCTATTGATTTCCCTGAACCTGTGTTTGTCATTTATTTAATCACAGATCCATCCAGTCAGCCCACAAACGTGCTTTGAAAATATATTTATGGGAGAGACGGTTCAGTGGTTCAGAGCTCATACGTTCTCAGACAATGGAGCAGAGTACAGTTTCCAGCTCTGGTGCTGGGCAGCACACACCTGCCTGTAACACCAGGTCTCAGGGATGCGACATCCTCTTCGGGTCTCTGCAGATACCTGCAGTCATGTACATAGAGACATACAAATAAACATAATTAAAAACAATAATAAAACCTCTAAAATGTTTAATATATCGACAATTTCATACATACACACACATGTGCACACGCACGGGCATACATGTGCACACACACACACATATAAAATGTATTTTAATCATACTCATCCAATCACTCTCACCCTCAGTATGCCCCCTCACTTCTCTGAATTCCATATTGTAATAAGTTCCTATTCTACTTTCATGTCTTTTTAATTTTTGTATGACCTACTTAAATAATAACGTGCTTAATTAAGAATGTTTGCATGAGCTTAGATGTGCAAACTAGGCTACAGTCCTCTTACTAGTGACAACACCATTCAGGAAAAGGTCTCCGGGCCCTAGCAGCCATTAACTAATAGCTCCACAGTTAGGGGTGGAGCCTCATAAGTTCCCCACCCCTGTGCGGTGATGGAGAGTTACAGGCTCAAACTTGTGCAGGTCTTAAGTCTACAAACATTTATTATAAGTGGTTTGCATTTCCCCAAGAATATTGAGGTTTCATTTGAAATTTCGTTCATACTTCTTTTAGTATGTACTGGGGCTCTGTGAGAGTTGGGTTTAAAGAGGATCTTTTCTCTAGACTGCACAGACAAACCTGGTTCAGGAACGCCAACAACAGCAACATGGTAATCTGGCTTCCCTGAATTCCAGTAACCTTTTGTGCAATAAATCATTCTTTCAGCTGTGCAATAGCATTTCAGGCCTGCCTGCTTAATCTTTAATTGGCTGAGCAGTTACAAGCTCAAATCATACTGTGTGAAAAATATTGCAATAGATCACAATATTGTCAGTTTCCCCCTAAAGATCTCTGACATTATCAAGCATAGCGACAGACCACATCTCCCCCGTATGTTAATTACTGCAGTGTCCTTGGGATAAGGAATAGCATAGTCATCACTTGCAAAGAGAACACACTTGTGTCTTCAGAATGTTAGAAGGCTGCATGTGTGTTTGTGGGGTGATGTGTGCAAGTGCATGTGTGTGATGAAGAACACCTAGGCATGGCTGAAGAATCCCATTTTTGTAAGCCTGTGCCCACATGAGTTTTAAATTTTTCCCATGTGTCTGTGTGTGTGATGTGTGTGCATATTCGCATGTATACAGTCACAAGTGAAGAGTCATTCTCAAAATTCACTGGACATCAGTGCATGGCATCAGGAGTCTCTAGATCATTAGCCACTGAGACACCTTAGTCACTGAGATACCTTAGTCACTGAGAAAGGGTCTTTTAGCTGAACCGGGAACCTACCAGTGGGACTGTAGTAGGCCAGGGTTGGGTTACACAGGAAGAGTGGCGGAAGCTTCGATCCCAGATACCTCAAACATGAGGAAGCCAGGTGTCCTGGCTGGTTTTGTGTGTCTGTCAACTTGACACAAGCTGGAATTATCACAGAGAAAGGAGCCTCCCTTGAAGAAATGCCTCTATGAGATCCAGCTGTAAGGTATTTTCTCAATTAGTGATCAAGGGGGGGGAGGGCCCATTGTGGGTGGTGCCATCCCTGGGCTGGTAGTCCTGGGTTCTATAGGAGAGCAAGCTGAGAAATCCAGTAAGCAGCACCCCTCCATGGCCTGTGCATCAGCTCCTGCCTCCAGATTCCAGCCCTGTGTGAGTTCCTGTCCTGACTTCCTTTGGTGGTGAACAGCAGTGTGGATGTATAAGCTGAACAAACCCTTTCCTCCCCAACTTGCTTCTTGCCCTGACTTAGGCAGCAGGAGTTAGCTCCCTTCCGGCTCCCCACCTGGCATCATAAAGCCAGCTCCACCCCACCCCCATCAGCC